>NC_091348.1:299148-363086 GCF_038502225.1 Cherax quadricarinatus
CTGGGCTCCTTTGCAGATCTCAGTTGGGATTAAATATATAATCCGGCAATTTATAATCCCCCCTCTCAGTTCTCCTCTGGCCATAAATCTCTGGGATAATAAGTATGAGTTACAGGGTAATTCCCTGGTAAAGGAAGAACCTCTCTCTTCACCTGAAAAATCCATCATATTAACTTTTTATTACAGAGAAGGATTTTACCCTCAAAAATTTTATTTATTGGAATCGGAAGATTTGCGGGAGAGAAAAGCTTCGAAAACCTTACTCTGGGAGGTGTCCCACCACTTACCTTACTCTGGGAGGTGTCCCACCACTTACCTCACTCTGGGAGGTGTCCCACCACTTACCTCACTCTGGAAGGTGTCACACCACTTACCTTATTCTGGAAGGTGTCACACCACTCATCTTACTCTGGAAGGTGTCATACCACTTACTTTACTCCGGAGAGGGCCTAACACCACTCGCTTTCTTCAAGAGATGGGGTCATCGTCCTACTCTCCCTCTAGAAAGGTTTCATCTTCCTAACCTCTCTCTAGAAAGGGTCTCATCTTCCAAGCATCGCTCTAGAGAGCATCGCTCTCTAGAGGTTGGAAGGGGAGAGTATGGAAGAGATGAATGTATTCAGATATTTAGGAGTGGACGTGTCAGCAGATGGGTCTATGAAAGATGAAGTGAATCATAGAGCTGACGAGGGAAAAAAGGTGAGTGGTGCACTGAGGAGTCAGTGGAAACAAAGAACTTTGTCTATGGAAGTAAAGAGGGGAATGTATGTGAGTATAGTTATACCAACGCTCTTATATCGGTGTGAAACATGAGTGGTGAATGTTGCAACAGAGAGGAGGCTTGAGGAGTGGGGATGTAATGTCTGAGGGCAATGTGTGGTGTGAATATAATATTGACAGTTCGTTGTTTGGAAATTAGGAGGTGTGGGATTACCAAAGCCATTATACAGAGGGCTGAGAAGAGGTTGAGGTGCTTCGGACATGTAGAGAGGGTGCAAAGAGATAGAATGATTTCGAGAGTATATTAATCTGTAATGGAGGGAAGGCGTGGTAGAGTTCGGCCTAGGAAAGGTTGGAGGGAGGGGGTAAAGGAGGTTTTGTGTGTGAGGGGCTTGGACTTCCAGCAAGCATGCGTGAGCGTGTTAGATAGGAGCGAATTGACAGATGGTTTTTAGGACTTACCTTGCTCACACTCCAGCAGCACGTTAATGTTTATGAAGGGATTCAGGGAAACCGGCAGGCCGGACTCGAGTCCTGGAGATGGGAAATACAGTGTCTGCACTCTGAAGCAGGGGTGTTAATGTTGCAGTTTTATAAGTGTAGTGTAAACATGTCTCTGGCCAGGCAGTGATGGAGTTAATGATGAAAGTTTTTCTTTTTCGGGTCACCCTGCCTTGGTGGGAAACGGACGACATGTTAATAAATACATAAGAAGGATGACACACTATAAGTTAACAATGTTTAGCTGCAAATTTAAAAATTTAATGTAACTATTAAAAAAGTTTGTAATTACTCGATTCATAGCAATTGCTGGATCATGCCTTTTCAGATAGACTTGAAACTTTTGGTGTTGATTTGCTTCATTAATAGAAAGCTTAACATTTACTTGAAGCTGTATGAATATTTGGCCATTTTATTAAATAAAATGGCGACCGTGTAGTAGAGAAGACCTTTTACGGTCGTTCTTCAACACACAACCGCTGGTTTACCGCAACTGCAAATATTTGTTTTATTAAAACTGGATTTTATACAAACCATTTAGATTTTTTTAATATATAGAAATGCAAAAAAAAAAAATGCGATATGTTATGAACCAGCATTTTTAAAGTATTTATATTTTCACGAATTTAGTAAAAACTAAAATAGTGTAGTGTTTACTGGGTGAGCGAAACGTTGTTGGCGACAGTGTTTATATTGTTAACACCTCACACTAAGTCTGTTATTTATAACCTCAGAGTAACTTCTAATTTTCAACAGTTCTCAACTATTAATTTGTTAAAGTTCGTTGAAGATAGTCAAGGTCAGGCGCCTCCTTTATATAATAATAATAGTAATAATAATAATTAATAATAATAATAATAATTAACATACTATTATATAGAAATCCGGTTGTTATGCAGAGCATTTCGGGCAAATTAGGTCGGTTTTGTCTCAGGATGCGACCCACACCAGTCTACTAACACCCCAGGTACCTATTTAACTGATGGGGAACATAGACAACCGGTGTAAATAAACACGCCCAATGCTTCTACCCTCGCCAGGAATCTAACCCGGACCCTCGTCGTGTGAAGCGAGAGCTTTAGCCACCAGGGAACGGGGCACCTTGATGGTGTCTCGTACTAAGAAGGTTGGTGATGTTAATGGAACGTGTTGCTGCCATTTTGCTACTTGTAACATGGAAATGGTACAGTATACTTTTGTTTTGTCAATTTTATTAAACTGGCAAAACTTTCGTGGGATGCAATATATGATCCTTACTGAGATCCTTTTATGCTTTGATAAATGGTAGAGGGCAGATAGGAAGCATAGGACAGAGAAAGTACCATTGACATATTAAATGCCTCAGGCTTCGGGTGCCAATATGTTTTCCCAACATACAGGAGGAGTTTGCTAGGTCTATATAACTGATATTCCTAGATGTAGGAGCAGAACTTAATCTAGATTCTAGACCTACTTGCTGATCACTACTAAATTCTTTACTAGACAAGTTGATAACAAAATCCAGGTTCGCATATGTGGTTCAACCACATATGTGTTAGTTTTCTGGTATGTGCTCACTCTGTGTTCCGCCTTATCTCAACTCACCATAAACCCCGTGACTGCTTATAATGTAACGGATCCTCGTGAGGATTTGGTTGCATTAGACTGGAGTTCTCTGCACTTGTCATGTGCGTTTCGTCCTTTTGAGATCCCACCCGTCTGTGTCAGGAAAAATAGGGTATTGCAAGGTTTTGTTATTAACATCCTCGTATGGGTGGCCCGTGGCCTGTTAGGTAATGCTCTCGCTTCACACACTGAGTTTCAGCGGTTCGATCCGCGGTAAGGGTGGAAACACTGGGCGTGTTTCCTTACACCTGCTGTCCCGTTCACCCAGCAACAAATTAGGTACCTGGGGGTTAGTAAGTTTATTCAGGTATACACAAATACAGTTATATAGATTGTCATACATAGCAGTATATGTGTAGAGAACCAAGGATAACCCAAAAAAAAAGTCAGTGACTCATTTCCATTGTCCATTAGTCGACTTGTGTGGGTCGCATCCTGGGGGACAAGATTGAGGACCACAAAGAAATAAGACACAGTCCCTCGATGACTCACTGTCTTTCTTTGGTTATCCTGGGTTCCCAACTTTTCAAGGTTAAAAATCCGAACATAAACTTTTATCTTATGATTCTGCAATCGTGTCATTACGATTTCGTGAGTCATGGCGACGGCTTTGAGGGGACTTGAGTTAGAGTTCGTAATGGGCACGCTGGCGGCAGATTCATCTGTGAATACTTGCATTTGTGGTCACAGTGCCTAAGCCAACCTTCCTATGGTGTATAAATACACCTAGTTGGATGAATCTTATTGTAGCCAGATGGTCCAGTGGCTAACGTGTCGGTCTGGAGTTTTAAGACTCACCACTCTTTACTTTTAATTTATCTTAGGCAAAAGTATGCCCGTGATAGCGTTCAATTTCTGTTCCATACGTTTCACCCGTCGGAGATCGCGTCCAACAAAGGCAGGCGAAGGCGAAGAATACAGAGCTCCTGAAAGGGGCCAGTATACCTGAAATACGAAGGGAGGCACTGGGCAGAAAAATAGCAAATATCGAACTTAAGCTTAAGGAATCTTACAGGAGACAAGAAACTCAGGATGAACTGAAAACCATAAAACTGAAAGAAACCCAAAATATTTCTTTTCTTATGCCAAAACTATGGCAAAATCATTATCCAGAATTGGACCTCTGCATAGAGGTCCATAGAGGACTTACGCAGATGACAGCAAGGAAATGAGTGAAATACTAAGACCCAGTATGATTCTTTGTTTAATGAGCCGCTGACCAGACTAAGAGCCGACATCCTAAATAAATTATTTATGACCGAGACTTAAAATATGGTCAATTCAAACATCAGTAATAATACCCTAACACCACATGACTTCGAGAAGGCATTAAATGACATGCCCACGCACTCTGCCCAAGGCCCAGACTCGTGGAACTCCAGGTTCATCAAGAACTGCAACAAACTCCTGTTACGTGCCTTTAGCAGTCTATGGAGAGGGAGTAGCATGGAGATAGGGGTCATCAAAGAATAGATATAGCCCTACTCCAGAAAGGGAACAGTAAAGCAATAGCAAAGAATTACAGACCAATAGCACTAATGCCTCGTATCATAAAAATCATTGAAAGGGTTCTAAGAAGCAAGATCGCCACCCATCTAGATAACCATCATTTACACAACCCAGGGCAACATGGGTTTAGAGCAGGTCGCTCCTGCCTGTCCTAACTACTGGACCACTATGACAAGGTCTTGGATTCTCTAGAGAACAAACAAAATGCAGATGTAGTATACACAGACAATGCGAAAGCCTTCGACAACTGCGACCATGGTGTAATAGCGCAAAAAAAAAAAAAATGAGTGAAAAAGGAATAACATGGAAAGTTGATAGATGTATCTATAATTTTCTAAAAAACAGAACACGGAGTAATCGTAAACAGAGTAAAGTCTGAGGTGGGTACAGTGAAAAGCTCTCTTTCACAAGGCACAGTGCTCTTTCCCATCCTGTATACCCCCCTGTGCAAATAAATACAGGCTGCAGTATAATGCAGCAGAGAATGAACAAAGATCTGTTGAAACGGTATACTAATGCACACAAGAAGTGCACTCTTATAAAAATTTTCATCAGGAAAGCGATCAGAAGAATGTAACAGCACATAGCCTGAAACGGGACACATAACAGCTGAATGAAGTTTAGGCTCTTGTAACCCGACACATACTGGGGAAAACTGGGAGAGCAACACCTGGAGCTCTCCCTGATTATCCCTGAGGCCACGAATAGGTATGCCGACAATTAGATGAGATAAAATCTACGGGCTAGTAGGGTCAGTGAAGTCAACGTGTAGAGGCAATGGAAAGTGTGTAAGCAAAGAGGAATCTGGATGCTGTGAAGGAAGAGTGCTGCAAGGGTTGTGAAAAATAAAAAGGAACAGGAGGAGGTGCACTGGTGTCCATTGAGGGTTTCGTCTCCGTAATATAATCGAAGATAGTGTCGAGTGTCTGGGCGGACAAGGAAGACGCCGATACCATGACTTCAGAGACAAGTAAGAGAGAGTAAGTAGAGATCGGGGTGACTATGGAGAGAACCAAAGAGGTCTGAGAGGGAAGGGGAGTATGAACCTGGAGTGATGCGCTGGCAGAGACAGAAAAGATCTGCAGTGGAACAGGAGAGGAAGGAGGCTGGAAGGGGACTGGGGAAGAAGTCTGGGGGGGACAGGAGAAGAGGGGCCCACACGAGGAGGGTGAACCTCCACCTTCATGTGAGAGTTAGAAAGGGGGTGAGAACTAGACACCGCGGCCGGAAAGGAAAACTGTTGGGGAACTGTAAGCACTGGAGGAATGCGAAGAGACATGGGCTTAAGAGACTGGTTCAACTTCACAGGTGATAGGCGCGAAGATGCAGTCGTGCAAGGCCTTGCAGACTGAGAAACTAGCGGTTGAGAATATGAAGTAGAGGTAGAAAGAGGTAAGGAGGTGGGGGTTTCAGAGGGTAAAACCGCAAAACAATTTGAGACAGGGGTGGCCCCAGAACAGACAGCACCAGAGGAACTTGTAGGCAGGGGACCACCAAGATTGGAGGTCCCCTAGCTATTCAGGAATAAGGAACACTGGAAAGATATCCCTGAAGGCAAAGCCGAGAGACAACCGTAGCATAAGTAAGGCCTTCAGACAATGGATTTCACGTTCATTATGATAGACCTGGCAACGGAGGGAAAAAGAAGGGTGAGCTTCGATGCAATTAAGACAAGTGGGGGAAGACTGCAAGATGTATTGGCATGATTCACTGCATCGCAGACTGGGTACTCCACTGTAGACCTGCAGTATTTAGCTGGATGTCCGGAGCGCCAACCATTCAACGCTGTTGGGGTGTAGGGACCACTTTATGGGCTTCTAGGCGATGTCTCATGTTATAAACGGAGAACGGGAGTTCAGGACAGTCGTAGGTTAAGCGGGCAATGTTACTGGGAAAGCACCTCTACCTGTAAGTGGGCAGGACACATGTATCCACTTTGAGAATTGAAAGGTTCTGAAGGGCTAATTGCTCTTAGATATCATCACTGCAAGACAGAAACTCACACTGTACAATGGTATTCGATAAGACCACCGTACCACTACAAGAATTGAGAATAGCGTGCTTGTGAACTGTTGTGGGAACACTATCAATGGAAATAAGATGGGAACGATCATGAGCTTTGCCTGCATTCTGAACAGTAACGATGCGCGTGCCACTCTGAAGAGTGTCTAAGGATATATTGTGGCCAAGGTGTTGTAAAAGAGCTTTACCGATACTCTGGTCTGAAAGATAATCAGTTGAAGATGTCGGCTGCAAGGAAAAGAATTTGATCCACTGTGTACTTGTAAACATGGTGTCTAAATGAAGTAGGTGTCGTGTAGGTCATGTCTTGGTAGACTGAGCAGAAATCAAAGGAACATCAGCAAATGGTCTGGAACATTTAGGCATAGTACCGTGGGCGGCCTGATCTGAGGCAGGTGAGCGATCTGAAAACCATTGTACCATATTTGAGAAAGCTGAAGGCATAGTTAAAGATGTGCAAAGGGCAGAGGTACTACAAGAAATGGGTAAAGCCTCGGCACCTGGAGCAGGTAACAAAGCATTGCCAGCAGGAGGTGCAGGTGTATGGAAAAAGTCTGGAGAATGGTCCAATAATGAAGCCGGGTCAGAACAGGGTGCAGTAACAAAAAAGGGCCTGGGAGGAGGGGTCATAGAAATAAGACTTCATAATGGCGGTACTTCTTTCTTATTATTTTAAGGAAAAAAAGAAAGAAAAAAGGAGAGAAAAAAAGGGAAGAGGGACAATGGAGGGACAGTTACTAGAAGGCTCGAAAGGGCCAAAAGTTCCTTTTCTCATCCATGAGGACCTCGAAACCACCAGCAGTGAAGATGCAGCATGGAACCCATGCCATACCTTACCCTTCATGCAAGTAAATGAGTGCTCCTGGATAGCAACCTCACATCCACTGAGCTACCTTGGCGGACAAAAGAGAGGGCGGTTGGATACCCACCACAAAGCATAATACCTGCTGCCACCTCCCAGATCCGGCAGGCAGCCTCTGGAGATGCACCCATCACCTGCAGGACACCCCGCCCCACCTAGAAATCCGGGAAGAGAGCAGGGTGCCTCCAGATCATCCAGATTCCACAGCAAACTACATGACTCCCGAGGAACCCCACGGAGCAGGATAAACCCTGGCACCCTTGCCCCGACCTGGAAACGGTAATGCCTGAAGGGAGGACCCCAGAGGCTACAAATGGGATGAGGAAAAGGGAGGGTTGGGAGGGAGAGGGGAAAGGGAAAAGAGGGAATGGGGGAGGATGAGATAGGTAAGTGGGGATTGGGGGGTAATTAGGTTCAGTCTGTGGAAGGAGACCAAAAAATCTAATTCCTCAGACCAAGAGCCTCTTCACCATGCCAAGGAGCCCCTTGAATACGACTATAAGGAATAAATTACCAGTAACCATTCTGTTTTTCTCTTCCTTCCCCTCCCCCACTACCTATTATGCATGCAGGCATAGACTACAGCCTGCACACTTTGTCGTAGTATGATAACCACTTAGAAACAAGCTAAAAGGCAGCAGTGATAAATAATGACTATTTCCTTCACCAAAAACAAGCTGCTATTGACAACAAATATATAGCCTATGTACAGCATTAACAGCTATATACAAAGAGGCTAAAATGCAAGTACAAGACACACTGAAAACTGAAGCGACCAGGAGGTAAGGCCAAAAGCAGTTGCAAGAGTGGACCGCATCACTTCACAGCGCTGGTGGGCTTTCTTGTGATTGGCTGGTTGAACCAAGATATTGGTATAATGTTGGGCGCCCCTGATCGTTAAACCTTTCGCACCTGGTTCGCTGGTTGGGAGACATGCCTATATGGGTGTGTGACATATGCTGAATAAAATGCAAAATGCCATACCCCCCCACCCGAAAGGGGCTCCAATAGCCATGGGTAGTGTGCCACCATGGCACAAAATAATAATGGAACTGCTTTACCTCTCTATTATTCAGCTCATTAGGTAGTGTTCAACAACAAGAGACTTTAAAGTGAGACACGACCTTTGAGTGAGAGAGCAGACGGTAGGGGTAGTGTAGGTTCAAGACACTTGCAGAAAGAAGCAAGTGTCCCCTCACTTTAAAAAAAAATTATGGCCAAATTAACTCAAAATTTACTGTATTACCAAAAGTGTAAAAAAAAAGTTTACTACCCGTGTTGTCCCTAATACATCCTAACAAGAGTGTGAGCCAGCACATTATCTTTGCTGGTATATGACATATGGTGAGGTTGTACAGTTGCAGCCGTAAGGTCCATCTCATCAGACGTGTATTCTTTTTCTTGACTGAGCTGAGGTATATCTGATTATTGTGGCCAATGAAGACGGTGGCCACATATGACGTACTAGACAGAAATAAGTCAAATTTTTCCACCGCAAGTACCATGGCTAGGACCTCTTTTTCAATAGTGGAGTAGGCTCAATTCATAGGCCTAGTATTTGGCTGTGTAGTAAGCCACAGAGTGAAAATCACCCTTTCCAGTTGATTCCAGTAATGGTGCCCCAATTTCCGAGTCACAAGCATCATCCTGCAGTATAAATGGTTGAACAATCAAGAGACCACGGTATGGGAGCAGCACATAGATGTTGTACACGGTTAAAAGCCTCTTGACAATTTGTGGCCCAAAAAAAGTTTTTGCACAACTTCCTATAAAATCCTATCAATCCCAAGAACTTTTGCAGGGACTTCTTATCCTGAGGAATGGGATAATTTATAATCAAAACTTCGCGAATTTAGGTGCTCCTGTGCCACTACCTACTTTATGATCTTACAAATGAAATAGTAGATTGGCCAAAAGATATTTAGCTGAGATTTATAGTAAGTTGAATAATTTTGAATCCCTCAAAGAGGGATTCATAATGGGACATATTAGAAACTACTAATATATCTTCTAGATAGGACCCCATGCCTTCAAGTCCTTTAATAGCTTGATGGATCAATTTCTTGAGTGTGGTAAGCGAGTTCTGCATGCCAAATGGAATTTTGAAGGCAGAAAGCTCCTTCCCTTTACCTGATAGTAACGTTTAAGGAGATAAAGTGTGGAAATGAAAATGGCCTTAAACACAAAGTCCAGTACATAGTCCAAACGTGGAAGAAGGGTAAGTATCCGGTAATGTTACCTCATTCATCTTACAGTGGTTGGTACATAACCTGAATCCTTCCCCACATTTTTTTAAAAGAATGCATGGTGAAGCCCATGGACTGGACGATTCCTCCACCAATTCATATTTTAATATACAACTTCCTGCTGAAGTAGCCTTTGTTTTTCAGGATTAGCTCCGTAGGGAGAGAATTTAATAGGTTTAGCAGTACCTACATCCACAGTATGATAAAGAAGGTTGCACTTTTCTGAAACATCCGAAAATATATAGGGATAGGTTGGCATAAGGGTAGTGCTTCTACTTGGTGTTCTGCAAGCCCCAACATTATGGGGTGAAGATCCTGAAGGATGGCCCTGTTAGGAAGCTATCATAATTTGAACCTCCAGAATTTTGTACAGGAAAATGGGGTCATCCACAGAGTCGGACAAAGAAGCCATTACTGGGACTTGGGTGGCTCAACGAACAGTTTAAGCTGATTAATGTGATAGAGTTTACCCACAGTGGGTTCATCAAGAGGTGAGAGTACATAGTTTGAATCGCATTTTTCTTTTATTGCTTGCATTGGTCCCATAAACCTTGCTTTCAAGGTGTGACCAGACACAGGTTCCTGGACCATCATCTTATCTCCTGGGTTAAAGAAGCGAAATTTAGAAGTTTTGCCATACCTCTGCTTCATGTAGTTTTAGGCAGATTTTAAGTTGGCCTTTGGCAGCTGACTGGCCACATGCAATCTTGATGTAGGGTAGTAAGGTGTTTTGTAGGCATCTTCTCCAATCCATCCTTCCTTGAGTACGTGTAGGGTGCTCTCACATTATGCCCAAAAATCAGCTTAAAAGAACTGTACCCCCTTGATTTCTGTACAGTTTCTCGCATTGCAACAGCAACAGAGGAAGCGATTTATACCAGCCTGTAGAAAAAGGATTCAATACGTACACATCATAGTTTTTAGGGTTTAGTGAAATTGTTCCAAAGGGCCTTGGGACTGAGAATGCTAGGCTATGGACAATTTTTAATTAATTCCTAGCCTAGTTAAAGCTTCTATGAATGATTTTGCTGTAAAATTGGTGCCCTGGTCACTCTGGACAGAGTGGGAATGCCAAAGTGGAAAATAAACTTAATGGAATTGCCTTGGTGTTTATACTACAGATTTTTGTTACCTACTTGGGTTTTGGTAATGGTCCTACACAGTCGACAATTAGGTCAACGATGGCTCTCCATCTACAGGTATGGGGTGAAGTGGTGCAGGTCTAGTGTAGTGCCATGGCTTACCCACTTGCTGACGTAATAGGAACGGATGTAACCCTGCACATCTGTTTTTATACCTGGCCAATAAAAATGTTTTAAGATCCTATTAAGGATTTTAGTGACCCCCAAATATCCTGCTAAGGAAGAATTGTGAACTATTTTCAGAATCTGAGTTCTGAATTAGTTTTATGGAACTACCAGTCTATTTGGTTGTAAGGTTCCCCTACCTCCTTACCAGTCTCTGAACATTAGAGAATTATTTTTAATTTCATATTGAGCTGGATGATCTGAGTTAGATTCGCCAATGGCAGCTTTAAAAGCGGAGGTTAGAATCCCTTTTTTTTGCTCTTCTAGAAAGGACAGTCCCTCAGGCATAGGAACAAACATCTGGAAATCCTGCGACTCCAGAATAGGAAGGCAGGATCAAGGACTTTTCAATGACCAGTTTTCCGCTTAAAATAAATTGAGACCAAGATTTCAGTCCTCCAAGGATAGGTCAGCATTCTTTTTAGACATTCTTTTGGACATTGCCCGAGTTATAGCCAACATCGGAGAAGAGGCTTCATTGGTAATTATGGGCTCAGGACAGCACGTAGAATTTAGAATATTATTGTCAAGCAGTAATACAGCATCTTTCATAGGAAATCCCCCAGACATACCTACGGTTAAATACCCAGAGAAATACTGGTAATAAATATTTTATGCAATGAGGTTTCCACAGAAATTACAGTACTACCTCTTGTAAGAGGAAGCAACAAGCCCTGGTATCCCTGAAGGTGGATACCTTGCTGGGATATTCATGCTCCTTAAGGGAGACCTGACTGTGACTATAAAAGGGTGTCTTAAAAGCAACTATTTCCTGATGATTTGTTTCAGCAGGAAGGATAGCTTGTTTTTCGTAATGATAGTGGTCGAGTCAATTTACTACTAGCTGTGGAGTTTGCTAACTTGGGGCAAACTTTGTGTGTTGTAGAGGTCTGAACTTCGCTCACACCTCTACAACACTATTGTCCTCAAAGATCTGTTAATTTATATCTTGAATTTAGGAGAGATCCTACACTTCACATTACAAAACAGACAGCAAATGTGATAGTAATTATGAACAAGGTAGATTATAGTCGAAAAATAAACATGTTATTAGGAGACAGGGAAACTTAGGTGCCTCTTAGGCTTCAGATGAGAAAGACAGGTAATTGCCGGGCTTCTGCAGGGAGAAGACCCGGGCCAGGACCCGTCCTGGCAAGCCTGTCTATACCTCACACTGGCCACAGTACCGTCATCACAATGACCACAGGTCCTTTCTCCTTCATACTCACCACAGTGCAACAGTGCCCACGAGAGAGAGAGAGAGAGAGAGAGAGAGAGAGAGAGAGAGAGAGAGAGAGAGAGAGAGAGAGAGAGAGAGACTGAAGAGAAGGTATTGGACACAGAGCTGGGCTCGCACGTGCGTGGATGGACTCACTTGTGATGAATTCATCCCATCGGGTGTTGAGCACCCAGCGTAAAGCTCTGTTCTGGATGCGTTGTAGTTTACGTCTGTTTGTCACAGCTGCTAGGGAGAGGGCTAGTGGGCAGTAAGTTATTAGTGGACGAATGAGGGCTTTGTATAGATGTAGTTTCGTTTTTTGGGAGGCTTGCCATAGCTTGGACAGCCCCGACAGGGCCTTGGATGCAATGGCTTGCTTCTGGTTGATGTGTTTGTGTATTCGCATGTTGTAGTCTAGATTGACTCCTAATACGCTGGTTGTCTGTGAGACAGGGATGTTTTGGTGGGTATCAGCTATCCTGAGTATTACTGGGGGAGGAGGTTCGCGTTTCCTGTAGTGGAAGTAGGTGATTTTGGATTTTGCAGGGTTGGTTTTAATTCTCCATTTTTGTTCCCAATGTGTGATCTGGTCTACTTCGGCTTGTGTTCTGCGGGCTAGAGTGGTTATTTGATTGTGTGTGATGAGTTGGGTGATGTCGTCTGCATATGCAAGTGTGATGGTGGAGTCAAATGCAGGTGTTGGGATGTCGTTGGTGTAAAGGATGTAGAGGGTGGGTGAGAGGACTGAACCCTGAGGAACTCCAGCATGTAGTGGGAAGTACTGTGAGAAGCATCCCTGGAGCTTAATCCTCATGGTCCTACCATCTAAGAAGTTACATAGTAGTTTGCTGATAGTCCTAGGGAGGTCGAAGTTGGTACAAAGTTTAAACTTTAGACCATTGTGCCACACTGTGTCAAAGGCTTTTTCTACATCTTTAGCTACTAGAGCTGTCTTTTTCCTTTGGTGTTGGTTTATGTGGATGTAGTTTAGAATTAAATTGAGTGCATCTTGGGTGGAGCGGTTTGATCTGAAGCCAAATTGGCCATTATATAAGAGGGAGTTTGTTTCGAGATGTCTACGTAGTCGTGAGTTTATGATTTTTTCATAGATCTTTCCCAGTACTTCAAGCAGGCTGATGGGGCGGTAGTTTTTTGGGTCAGAGTGGTTTTTATTGGGTTTTGGGATGAGGATAGCAGTGGCTGCTTTGAAGAGAGTGGGGAAGTAGCCGGATGCTAGTGATGCATTGAGTAGGTTGGTGAAGGCTGAGATGATGGAGTCAGGGAGGTGTTTTAGGATGATGTGGTTGATGCCGGAGGCTCCTGGGGCTTTCGGAGGGAGGCGCAGAATGAGAGTTTTTATGTCATAGGCTGTGATGGGGGTGTCCAGTTCCTGAGTGGCAGTGAGTGAGTCAAGTTGTATATACCTATCAGGTGTCGTTAAGTGTACGTGGTCAGTGTTCCATTGGTCTATTTGTTGTGTATGTGGCAGAGTGTCTGGTAGTGGAGGGTGTGGGTGGAAAATGTTCTCCCATATTTCTTTGAAGATGATTGTTGCTGTTTGTGGGTCGGTGATGTTTCTGTTGTCGTGGGTGATGTGTTCGAATTTTTTGTTGTTGTTGTTACCTCGGATTTTGTTGATGAAGTTCCAGAAAGTTTTGGGGTCTTTTATGCGTTGCTCATTTGCCTGGTGTACGAGTCCAGCCCAGTGGTTGTTGTGGTCCTGCTCTAGGCTTTGAAGTATGTTATTCCTGAGATATGTGAGGTCCTGTCTTACCTGGTTGAATCTGTGTGTTGAGGCAGAAGCGGTTGTGGTAGCATATGAGGAGTCTTTTGGTTCTGATTGAGGGAGTGAATGAGTATCTAATGGTGTGTGTTTTAGTGGGTATCGCAGTGTTGGTTGCATGTTTTATTGTCTCAAGGATGGTGTCGAGCTGTGTGTCAATGTCTGTGATTTGTTTGTTGTTGTAGTTGTAGTTCAGGTTAGTGTTGTTGATGGTGTTTTGGAAGGATTCCCAGTTTGCCTTCTTGTATGCTGGTGTTGGTGGTGTAGGAATACATATTGGGTTAGTCGAGATATGTAGGATGATGGGAATGTGGTCAGATCCAGTGATGGAAGTAGTGTTGGAAGAGAGTGCTGGCTCTGTTTGCGAGTATTACGTCAGGTTTTCCTTGTCCTTGGTGCCCATAGAATGTGTTGAAGTGTGGACCTAGGTACCGTAGATTTTTGTGGTTTGAGAAGTTATGTAGTTGTGTGCCTAGTTGGTTGGTGGAGTTGTGGTCGAAGGCTGGGTGTTTCGCATTCATGTCTGCCAGCAGGTATGAGGGAGTGTTGGTGTGGTTGAAGACGAGAGATAGGTCGTGTGCATTGAGGGCTGTGTTGGGCCTGGCATATGTGGTGAAGAATATGAGGGGTCCTAGGTGAGTGTGTAGCCTGACAGCTAGGGAGTGTAGGTGTGTGAAATGTAGAGGTAGGAATTCATGTCTAATGGTGGAGTTGACCAGGATGGCAACACCATCGTGTAGAAACGAGAGGAGCCCACTGTGTGTTGGGTTGACTCAGGCTAAGTGTTCAAACCGGCAATAGGTGGCAGCACCGTGTCTGGTGGCAGGAATAAAGGCATGAGACTGGGCGGCTACTTAAAATGTAATTCCATTCGCTCTGCCATATTATCATGGGATGACCCAATCAGGATGGTGACATGGAAAAAAAATATGATATTACTGGTAAACCTCGGTCGTGGAGTAGCTCCTCTTCAAAAGTAGAAGAAAATTAATAAACATATTTATATGAGAACATAAAACTCCTACAACTGTGGAAAATAAAATAAGATTTTGCTTATGATGGTTAGTGTGGAAGAGCATCCCGTGCAGCAGGAAAGTTATGAGCAGCATGATGTAGCTGGGTGGCACACCAGGAAGGTACGACAAGTGTGGGTGGTGCGACTCAAGGGGGCGGCATAACTGGCCATCAGATAGAGTTATTTGAGCAGAATGGACTTCAGTGATGACAGTGAATGTGATCGTTGCAGCGAGCAACATGGTAGTGAATTCCTCTGCTCAAGTTACTCTTATATGCCCGGATGCTCGCTGATCCTGCACGAGACGTTAAGGGCTGCCCACTCATCGAATTACGATGGACATATTGTACACCTGTAACATTAAGGAAACAGTAACATGCTAGTAAGTGCCATGTGGCACTAGATGGCTGTGTTACCTTGGCTGTGAGGAACAGAACATATTTCTACAATGTTACAATGAAATACTGCCACAACCAGTTCAAGACAGAACGCCATGAAAAGAATTTTTTTTTCAAAATTTTCAAAATGTAAATAGTGCGTTCCGCATAAGTTTCATAGTAGATACGGTTGATTCGATTTGGAGACCACATGATTCCTGTTGTTGAAAATAAGAAAAAGTTTTGGAGTGAGATTAACAAGTTAAGGAAGCCTAGAGAACAAATGGATTTGTCAGTTAAAAATAGGAGAGGAGAGTTATTAAATGGAGAGTTAGAGGTATTGGGAAGATGGAGGGAATATTTTGAGGAATTGTTAAATGTTGATGAAGATAGGGAAGTTGTGATTTCGTGTATAGGGCAAGGAGGAATAACATCTTGTAGGAGTGAGGAAGAGCCAGTTGTGAGTGTGGAGGAAGTTCGTGAGGCAGTAAGTAAAATAAAAGGGGGTAAGGCAGCCGGGATTGATGGGATAAAGATAGAAATGTTAAAAGCAGGTGGGGATATAGTTTTGGAGTGGTTGGTGCTATTATTTAATAAATGTATGGAAGAGGGTAAGGTACCTAGGGATTGGCAGAGAGTATGCATAGTTCCTTTGTATAAAGGCAAAGGGGACAAAAAGAGTGCAAAAATTATAAGGGGATAAGTCTAAGTATACCTGGAAAAGTGTATGGTAGAGTTATTATTGAAAGAATTAAGAGTAAGACGGAGAATAGGATAGCAGATGAACAAGGAGGCTTTAGGAAAGGTAGGGGGTGTGTGGACCAGGTGTTTACAGTGAAACATATAAGTGAAGAGTATTTAGATAAGGCTAAAGAGGTTTTTGTGGCATTTATGGATTTGGAAAAGGAGTATGACAGGGTGAATAGGGGGGCAATGTGGCAGATGTTGCAAGTGTATGGTATAGGAGGTAGGTTACTGAAAGCAGTGAAGAGTTTTTACGAGGATAGTGAGGCTCAAGTTAGAGTATGTAGGAAAGAGGGAGATTATTTCCCAGTAAAAGTAGGCCTTAGACAAGGATGTGTGATGTCACTGTGGTTGTTTAATATATTTATAGATGGGGTTGTAAGAGAAGTAAATGCGAGAGTCTTGGCAGGAGGCGTGGAGTTAAAAGATAAAGAATCACACATAAAGTGGGAGTTGTCTCAGTTGCTCTTTGCTGATGACACTGTGATCTTGGGAGATTCTGAAGAGAAGTTGCAGAGGTTGGTGGATGAATTTGGTAGGGTATGTAAAAGAAGAAAATTAAAAGTAAATACAGGAAAGAGTAAGGTTATGAGGATAACTAAAAGATTAGGTGATGAAAGATTGGATATCAGATTGGAGGGAGAGAGTATGGAGGAGGTGAATGTATTCAGATATTTGGGAGTGGACGTGTCAGCGGATGGGTCTATGAAAGATGAGGTGAATCATAGAATTGATGAGGGGAAAAGGGTGAGCGGTGCACTTAGGAGTCTGTGGAGACAAAGAACTTTGTCCTTGGAGGCAAAGAGGGGAATGTATGAGAGTATAGTTTTACCAACGCTCTTATATGGGTGTGAAGCATGGGTGATGAATGTTGCAGCGAGGAGAAGGCTGGAGGCAGTGGAGATGTCATGTCTGAGGGCAATGTGTGGTGTGAATATAATGCAGAGAATTCATAGTTTGGAAGTTAGGAGGAGGTGCGGGATTGCCAAAACTGTTGTCCAGAGGGCTGAGGAAAGGTTGTTGAGGTGGTTCGGACATGTAGAGAGAATGGAGCGAAACAGAATGACTTCAAGAGTGTATCAGTCTGTAGTGGAAGGAAGGCGGGGTAGGGGTCGGCCTAGGAAAGGTTGGAGGGAGGGGGTAAAGGAGGTTTTGTGTGCGAGGGGCTTGGACTTCCAGCAGGCATGCGTGAGCGTGTTTGATAGGAGTGAATGGAGACAAATGGTTTTTAATACTTGACGTGCTGTTGGAGTGTGAGCAAAGTAACATTTATGAAGGGGTTCAGGGAAACCGGCAGGCCGGACTTGAGTCCTGGAGATGGGAAGTACAGTGCCTGCACTCTGAGGGAGGGGTGTTAATGTTGCAGTTTAAAAACTGTAGTGTAAAGCACCCTTCTGGCAAGACAGTGATGGAGTGAATGATGGTGAAAGTTTTTCTTTTTCGGGCCACCCTGCCTTGGTGGGAATCGGCCAGTGTTGTAATAATAAAAATAACAATGATTCCTGTACAGGGAGATGAGTGTTTGTAGTACCAGAAATGATGAGTGTTTGTAGTACCAGAAATGATGAGTGTTTGTAGTACCAGAAATGATGAGTGTTTGTAGTACCAGAAATGATGAGTGTTTGTAGTACCAGAAATGATGAGTGTTTGTAGTACCAGAAATGATGAGTGTTTGTAGTACCAGAAATGATGAGTGTTTGTAGTACCAGAAATGATGAGTGTTTGTAGTACCAGAAATGATGAGTGTTTGTAGTACCAGAAATGATGAGTGTTTGTAGTACCAGAAATGATGAGTGTTTGTAGTACCAGAAATGAAAGAGGATGTAAAGTTGAGTCATCAACAGAAGAATGTATATGCTGATCATGCTGTCTCAGCACTACTTTATCAGGTGTAGCACCATCATTATCCACAGATTTCATATTGGCTACATGGGCTTTCTGTTGCCATATCCATCACTCTAAACTTGATGCCAGAGGCACTTAATGACACACGTAAAGAATAAGTCACAATACCGTGCTCGACTATATGTTAATAGTCCAAGTCGGACAGAAAGGTCGCCGCACGTTTCGGTCTCAATCTGCAAAATACGGGTTATTTATGCAACTAATGTGTACCAGGATGTTGAATGTTGTTCTGGAACATAACTTTGCAACCATCCCCGGTCTTCTTTCCTTGGCATCAGTGCTATTAGTAATATGTGAAACTTGCGATTGTTCTCAAAGGGTTTTCTCGTATTTTTTGTAGTACATGTTGAGTATCATGTATTTTCATTTTACTGAGATCGTCTAGGTCAAGGGTCTCCAATCTACGGCCTGCAGGTCACTTGCGGCCCGCAGGTCACTTGCGGCCCGCAGGTCACTTGTCACCTTCCAAGATTTTATGCGGCACCCAGCAACTTGATATATTTATAAATAGTAAATCTAATAAACTTTCATCTTCAGTCACTTAAGGAATTTGTAACAATTTATATGTCAAAATATGTTCAAATTATAGTTCTAATATTTTAATTTTCCCAATATACCTTTCATTTATGGAAGGAAAGAGAAAAATAACAGTGGAGAGTGAGTGTCGCCTGAAGAATGAGGACGTAAAGCACTTGTTGGTACAAGCAGATGATAAAGCCGTGTGTGTCGTGTACCATGATTCTGTTGCAGTTTTTATGGAGTACAATGTACGTCTGCACTATGTGACCAAACATAAACCAAGTTATTCTCAATTCACAGAAACACGGCGTTCGAAAAAATGTGAATAAATGTAACGCGGGTTCCTTTCTAAAGATGGTTTTTTGAAACGTCGAAGAGAGCTGATAATGAAGATTTAACCAGAGCCAGTTACAATGTAGCTTACGCGTTAGCTAAAAGTGGAACAACCTTTCACCGATGGAGATCTGATCAAAGAGTCTGACGGAAGCACTGGCAGAGTTATTCCCACAGTAAGCAAATCTGTTCAAACTCCTCAGTCTTGCACCAAATACCGTTGCTCGTAAAACTGAGAATGTAGGAAGCAATATATTTCATCCATTTGCAGACAAAGCAAGAAATTTTCCGCTTTATTCTCTCGCATTTGATGAATCGAATAATGTGAATGACACATCACAACTCCTGGTATTCATTCATTGCGTCAACAATGAATTTAATGTCACAAAAGAATTTGCATCAGTGCAGAGCATCCTTAACACAGGAACCGGAGAAGACATCTTCAAAAAAATTTGAAAAAAAAAAAAATGCATTAGAATATAACCTGGAGTGGCATAAACTGCATTGCGTGACAATTAATGGAGAAAAGAACATGTTTGGAGTGACGAAATATTTGGTTGGACAAATCACACAAGATGGTGAGAATGGTTGATTCTCAAAGCCCATGTTACTGCGTTGCGATATGCATCAGCAAGCATATGGATGTCTTGCGTTCTGAAACCTGTTATTTCAACAATGAATTTCATTCGATCTCACGAACTTAATCATAGCCATATTCGTGGTTTTCTGAAGGAAATTGATTCTTAGGTCGTTGACTTACCTTATTATACAGCAGTTCGAAAGCTTAATTGTGGAAAGATTCTGTCGAGGTTCTTTAAGCAGAGAATGGAAATTGGATCATTTCTTACAGATAAAAACTGTCCCAAACCACTTTTATCAAACACTGACTAGCTTTGGAAATTGACATTTTTTGAAGGAGTGACAAGCCATATGAATCAATTGAATCTGAAGTTGGAAGGTGAAACAAATTTGATTTGTGATTTATTCAGGCATGTCAAGGTATTCAGGACAAAACTGATGCTATTTGAAAGACAGGTGAAAGTTTCTAACTTGCTTCATTTCCCATGTTGTGAAAAATTTCATGAAAGTGAAGCAGAATTTCCTTCCTCATTTGTAACAAAAATCATTAATGACGTTCAAAAACAATTCCAGGAAAGATTTTCTGATCTTGATGGAAAAACAGATACTGTAAAGCCGTTTCAAAATCCATTTGATCGCAATGTTGCAACACTCGCAGGTCTGTTTCAAGTGGAAATTATTGACCTCTACCAGGTCTGTTTCAAGTGGAAATTATTGACCTCTACCAGGTCTGTTTCAAGTGGAAATTATTGACCTCTACCAAGTCTGTTTCAAGTGGAAATTATTGACCTCTACCAGGTCTGTTTCAAGTGGAAATTATTGACCTCTACCAGGTCTGTTTCAAGTGGAAATTATTGACCTCTACCAGGTCTGTTTCAAGTGGAAATTATTGACCTCTACCAGGTCTGTTTCAAGTGGAAATTATTGACCTCTACCAGGTCTGTTTCAAGTGGAAATTATTGACCTCTACCAGGTCTGTTTCAAGTGGAAATTATTGACCTCTACCAGGTCTGTTTCAAGTGGAAATTATTGACCTCTACCAGGTCTGTTTCAAGTGGAAATTATTGACCTCTACCAGGTCTGTTTCAAGTGGAAATTATTGACCTCTACCAGGTCTGTTTCAAGTGGAAATTATTGACCTCCAGTTAGATGACTTGATGAAGGAAAAGTATAAAGGAGGAAATCTGATCCAATTTAATAAATCTTTACATTATTATTATAATAAAAAAGAAGCGCTAAGCCACAAGAATAAATCTTTACAGCCTCATTAGTTTCCAAATCTTTTAAGCCATTTGCTTGTGGATTCGTTTACGTTTGTGATACAGCGCACCTTTGTCAACGAACATTTTAAAAAATAAAGTAATCATGTCCACATATCGAACAAATTTATCTGCTAATGATTTGAAGTCCATTCTAATAATTGGCTAATTGGCTTCTCAAGCTTGACACCTCTGTTCAGCAATATTATAAAATTAATAAACCAATTCCATCATTCCCATTAATCTTGTGCAAATTAGTCTTGTGACAGATTTTCTCATCTGCAGTTCAGTAACTATACTGTCACAATATTGTTTTATGTTTGACATTTTTACTCGGCATTTCTCAATGGTAGAACGGCATTGTTTCTTCGTAATTGTCATATTTCTCATTTGATCTGAATCATTTCATGCTGATTACAAAAAGGATCCAAATAAAAACCTATTCATTTAAATTTTATTCATTCATTTATATTTATACATAAAAGAGAATTTTTTCTTTGGCCCACGAAAGTGTAACATATACGATGTGGCCCTCGTAGTGAGAAGGTTGGAGATATCTTGCTCAAGGTCATAGTGAAGTCGTAGTGAAACAAGCAAAATTACATATTGCTTATGCCATTCTTTTCTGTGCAAAGCATCGTGTGGATACTCATCGATTGATTTTTTGTAAGTAAAATTCAAAGTACACTTAAATTCCAGACTTACCTCATCCCACAATGAACAAATAAAGGTGGTCGTGGTATGTAAAAGTATCTTATGATTTGTAAGCTTAAGTCCTTTACTGGCAGAGTGGTGAACAGCTGCCTGAGCTTTATATATACCCAAATTACAGCAGAGAACTTTTATAATCATATTGATCAACTAGGTGTCATTGTCCAAAACGAGGACATGAGGACAAAATGATGAGATGCAAGATGTTACACGTCGGCTTCCATATTAAAGGTTTTATCTAGAGTCATTACTAGCTCAGAGTATCGTAAGAGGTTGTTAACCATCACCAGTTGGAGTCTATTACCCTTCTGGAGAGGACTGAAATTTAAAAAAAAAAAAGTCAACAGATGTTCTCTCTGATCCTTTAGGTGACGGACCATGACACTGTCTTCGTGACGTAGGCAGGTCACACACATGTGATTTCCTTCACATTATTGACCAGAAATATTCCACTGCTGAATGTTTACTGTACGCTCTTTACCAAGATGGGCTGCAGCTCGGATGTTACAGGTGAACTTTATGACTCTTGGTTTTAGAGTAAGGGATTACCAGGTAGTGCAGGAACAGTCCGATTCCCCTAGGCAAGTGACCCTACACAGGAATCGTTAGTATCTGCACTCACAGATATCCTCCTTGGCCTAATAAGGGAATGCCACTGTCTTTTCATTTTATTCTCTCTTTCCCTATAACTGACCTCAGTGCCACTTCACACGACCAGCAGTGCTTACTTCCTTATTTTGACCACAGTGATTCTCACAAATGACAATAGTGCCACACTTCTACATGTCCAAATTTCCACTCACAATAATCACTGTACCACATTTCCTCATTCTCACCAAATATTCTATCATCTATCGAAGACCTTAATAATTATGGTTCCAGCTATGTAATGTGGGAGTAATGGGATCACATTGGGTTCCACAGCATTGCCTGTATCATAAATTTATTCTTGTAAATAAAACATGTTCCTTTCACTAAAATATTTTATATGGAGCTTTGCCTGGAGTTTCTTCCCGTGTCTCTATTCACACAATTAACATTTCACGTCATTGGCATGTCTATAAAATCGTACTGTCAGAGATACTTTTAACCTCGCTTTAGTCTAGCAGTAACCACATATGCAATTTACTAACCTTGTTATTTTCTCCATATATTTAACCTGACATTTCATTATGTTGGACAAATGATCAGCTTTTTTTTCTACCTGCACTGTTCTTCAAACTCCTTTACTAGTTACTTTCTGACAATGTTTCTTAAATTTCTCTTTGAAAAATAAAATTATACTCGATTCTCTTCATTTAATGCTTGTTTATCTGATTCTTCAACTTTATCATGCTCTGGACTTTCATATGAGAGGGAATTCACAAAAACTTTCTGATAGATTATAGAGGTATGGGTGTTTGTGGGAAACAATCAGGCTGCAGTATTAGGGTTAAAAATAGCAGTTATTACCGGGATACTTCAGGGATATGTTTAAAAGACAATATTCAGAATAAAGTTGCTAGTACAGGCAAATCAATTGATTAACAAACAAAGAGAGATAGTAGAGGGCAACGAGTGACTATCTCCCTTAATTAAGGTTTACTATACAAATAGTAGGAGTCTAAGAAATAAGGTAGATGAGCTAACATTACTTGTAAGTGTAGGTAATATAGATATTATTGGTATAACAGAGACCTGGTTCAGCCTGAAAGACAAAGAAATGCCTTCTGAATGCAACATACATTGTTATAAACTATTCCACACTGATAGGGTCAACAGAAAGGGTGATGGAGTGGCGATGTATGTCAGAGAAAATTTAAATTGTTGTCTAAGACATGATATAAGATTAGAAACATCGAATACAGAATCTGGCTACAGTTTCTCGAGGGGCGTGACAAATTAATTTTGTAAAGTAAAAGGACACAAGTGCAACTAATGTGACATTTTATTGTGGCAACGTTTCGCTCTCCAGGAGCTTTGTCAAGCCGATACCGGTATCGGCTTG
This sequence comes from Cherax quadricarinatus, assembly GCF_038502225.1. Taxonomy (NCBI): domain Eukaryota; kingdom Metazoa; phylum Arthropoda; class Malacostraca; order Decapoda; family Parastacidae; genus Cherax; species Cherax quadricarinatus. The sequence continues at coordinate 322,352 of NC_091348.1, forward strand.
ACAAAGCTCCTGGAGAGCGAAACGTTGCCACAATAAAATGTCACATTAGTTGCACTTGCGTCTTTTTACTTTACATATTGTCGGTAATTCTACCAATATTATTACAAATTAATTTTGGGTGTGATTTATAGGCCCCCAAACCTTGATAGGGAGTGCAGTAAGCTGTTATGGGACGAAATTCATAAGGCATCTAGATATGAAAATATTGTGATAATGAGAGATTTTAACTTTAGGAAATCTTGAGTCTAGTGACTTTCTTGATACGGTTCAGGATTGCTTTTTAGAACAGGTTGTGACAGAACCAACTAGAGGAAACAATCTGCTTGACTTGGTTCTTGCCAACAAAGATTCACTAATTGATAATCTTGAGGTTAATGATGAGCTTGGGAAAAGTGATCACAAATCACTTAGTTTTAACATATCATGGAATTACCCAGATAACTGCAATCAAATCTCTGTCCCAGATTTTCGCTTGGCCGACTTCATAGGACTGAAAAATTACTTGGGATGTCCTGACTATGGTTCAGGTAGGTGATCTTGGATGCCAATATGACGTTTTTCAGAACATAGTTCTAGCTGCCCAGACAACTTTTGTTCAGAGTAGGGAAATTAGATCTAACAAAAATGATCCCAAATGGATGAACAATAGATTAAAACTTCTCATTGGTCAAAAGAGAGGCATATATAGGCGTATCAAAAGAGGGTAAGGGCAGTTAAGAAATCAATATATTCAATTAAAGAGAGAAATAAGACAAGCAAAAAGGGATTACGATGCTAAGGTCGCAAGGGATTCAAAGACTAACCCAAAAGGGTTCTTTCAGGTATACAGAAGTAAGATTAGGGACAAGATTGGCCCACTTAAGAGTAACTCTGGTCAGATCACTGACAGTGATAAGGATATGTGTGAAATTTTCAATACTTACTTCCTCTCGGTTTTCATCCAGGAAAATACTATCGATATTCCTGAAATAATAGATTATGTAGAACAGGATGATGATAAACTATGTACGATTGCGGTAACTAGTGACATGGTCCTCAGACAAATAGAGAAACTAAAACCTAACAAATTCCCATGTCCTGATGAACTGTTTGCAAGGGTGTTAAAGGAATGTAAAGAGGAACTTAGCATACCTTTGGCTAATCTTTTTAACATATCACTACAAACTGGCATAGTGCCTGATAAGTGGAAAATGGCAAATGTAATACCTATTTACAAGGCAGGTGACAGGTCCTTAGCTTCGAACTATAGACCAATATTATGCTTTACCTCCATAGCGGGAAAATTTATGGAATCAATAATTGCCGAAGCAATTCGTAGCCATCTTGATAGGCACAGATTAATTAATGAATCTCAACACGGTTTTACTAAGGGGCGTTCCTGTCTTACGAATTTACTAACTTTTTTCACTAAGGTGTTTGAGGAGGTAGATCATGGTAATGAATATGATATTGTGTATATGGACTTCAGTAAGGCTATCGATAGAGTTCCACACCAGAGGCAATTGAGGAAACTTAAGGCACACGGAATAGAACGAGAAATTTTTTCCTGGGTAGAGGCATGGCTGACAAATAGGCAGCAGGGAGTTTGCATAAATGGGGAGAAATCAGAATGGGGGCACGTCACAAGCAGTGTTCCTAAGGGGTCAGTGTTGGGGCCGTTGTTGTTCACAATTTACATAAACGACATAGATGAGGGAATAAATAGCGACATAAGCAAATTTGCTGATGACACCAAAATAGGCCGTCCAATTCATTCTAATGAGGACACTAGAGCACCCTAGGATGATTTGAATAGATTGATGCAATGGTCGCAGAAGTGGCAGATGCAGTTTAATATTGACAAATGCAAAGTTCTAAATGTTGGACAGGAAAATAACCATTCGACATATTAACTAAATAATGTAGATCTTAATTCTACTGATTGCGAAAAGGATTTAGGAGTTCTGGTTAGCAGTAATCTAAAACCAAGACAACAGTGCATTAGTGTTCGCAATAAAGCTAACAGAATTCTTGGCTTCATATCTAGAAGTATAAATAATAGAAGTCCTCAGGTTGTTCTTCAACTCTATATATCCTTGGTTAGGCCTCATTTAGAATATGCTGCTCAGTTCTGGTCACCTTATTACAGAATGGATATAAATGCTCTGGAAAACGTACAGAGGAGGATGACAAAGATGATCCCATGTATGAGAAATCTTCCCTATGTGGGTAGACTGAGGGCCCTGAATCTGCACTCTCTCGAAAGACATAGAATTAGGGGGGATATGATCGAGGTGCATAAATGGAAAACAGGAATAAATAAAGGGGATGTAAATAGCGTGCTGAAAATTTCCAGCCAAGGTAGGACTCGCAGCAATGGTTTCAACTTGGAAAAATTCAGATTCAGGAAGGATATAGGAAAGCACTGGTATGGTAATAGAGTTGTGGATGAGTGAAACAAACTCCCGCTGAGGCTAAAAGGTTGTGTAGTTTTAAAAATAGGTTAGATAAATACATGAGTGGGTGTGGGTGGGTGTGAGTTGGACCTGACTAGCTTGTGCTGCTGGGTCTGGTGCCATGCTCCTTCCTTCAGTGGAGGTGACCAGACTGGGTGGGTCATTGTGCTTATTGGGGGGATATGGACCTGCTCCGCATGGGTCAGTAGGCTTGCTGCAGTGTTCCTTCTTTCTTATGTTCTTATATAATAATTTGTATCAAACTGCGCCTAGCTTCATACACAAGCAAGCTACCGAGAGATCTCAGGCTATTTAGTGGAAGTAATGAAGAAATTCCTTTACAATTAAAATGTCAGAGCTGGAAGTTTTCACAAGTTTGAGAGTAACAAGTATAGCAAACAGTTCTTACTGTAACGTGAAGACCCAGTTGTTAATTTTGATTTTACTCTACATTACAGTATCATCAACACTCTCCGGCCTCCCACTGTCACAGTTAATTAAGAAAGCCATCAGCATAGATAGTGTAACATTATTTTTTCCCCTGCAGGTCGTGTATTTGTTCCCGATCACTGAATTTAGAAAGTTGTCGATGATAGGGATTGTGATGAGTTTCGTGGGGAATAGTGATACAAAAAGTTATCTGCCAGGGTAGTGGGTAACTGTTGTTACCTATCAAGATGAAGTTCGTATGATTCAAACATCTGTATGTGTCAACTGTTATTTGTTTCCATCTTGTATAGCTTGTCCCATAATTTATGGGTTCTAGTAATTATCCGAGACAATATTTTGATCACTAGGCAGGAGTCTCAGTCCCATCATGACATTGATTTCACGTGTTCTATCAACTCCGTCAATGGCTTTACTGTATTGCTTACTAATCTATGCATACTAAGCTCATTTTTTTTTTTAAATTTCTAACATTTGCACTAAAGTTGAGATTGTATCCTACAACAGTTCTGAGAGCTTTAAGACTATTTTTAAATTGTTGCTTAATTCTATTGACAGTTGCTAACTGTGCTATCGTTTTGTCAAGTGAACGTAGCGCAGAATTCTGTTACTTATTTAACATTGACAAATGGTATGTTGATACTGACAAGATGTGGATAAAATTCACTTACGTACAGTTCCTGAACTATACACAAGTGCATATTTGTTTAACACTGTCAGTATTTCTTATTTTTCTGGTGAACGTCAGATGGCAGGCAAATTTTACAACCCTCTGCGTACAGTCGTTTACACCTCTATGATTACTCTCTTGTGTTTTTCATAATTTTTATTCCCATTTAGAAGCTACGGTCTGAGACCGGGCATCGGAAGTGATAAAATAAATAGTCAAATCACATTGTTTGACGTCAGTTATGATTGGACAAAAACACTGGTCTATAGAGTAACCTGTTTCTCAGATTATCATATTTTAGTCATGCTTATAGTTTTTCATCAGCACGTTAATTATTAAGCTGGTAATTTATCTCTCTGCTACCATCAAGTATACTTTAACCTCTTAAACTGAGAATAATGTAAATTCTCATAATATATTCACTACCAGATATACATCTCTCGGAGTATATATTCTGTCAGCCATAAGAGCTCATGCCAATCTGTTAACTACCGACAATTCGTATATTATGTCTCCATGTATATAACTACACTGTTTTCACTCGACTGCCGCCGCGTGAGGCTAAAATGTTATCATATACGATATACTATGTAGCTGATGTCAACGAGTGAGTTTATATACGATTTATGCCAAGATCTCATTTAGTGAGATTAAGCCGTGTTTAACCCCGATTTCAAATATTTGATGTAATATAAGGATTATTTTTTTGAAATGTAAATGATTTTATTAATGTAATTTTTAAAAGTGAGGCGGAGTATTCGAAATGAGGCTGAAAGTGACGTGAAGAAATGCATAAATAGGCGCGTCTGAAATTTTACAGGAAAAACCGAACATTTATAGAGTTACTGGATTACAGAGATAATAGTTATAGAATTCATTATATAATGATTACAAGATGGAGTCGGATATTTCATGTACACTACAGGTACGAACGTGATTTGTTATGCGGAAAGAAGCAGAGGCGAGTCTGAAAGACGTGGATGAAGCAGCAAGCAGCAGAAAGTTGTACAAAATGTCTATTGTTAGAATTAAGATCAAAGACAGAGAGTAGATGGAAATACAATTGTTTAATCTATAAAAATATAATAAAACTGAATTATCTAAGAATTGGCAGAGAACATTTTTTTTGAGGAGAATGAGTAAGCGACAGGAATTATTGAAATAATTTTAGAGATTAATTTGCTGACTTTGTAAACCGTTTATTAATTATTTTATAATAAAAATGATGAAAAAAAAGTATAATTGCAAAGGAAAAGTAAATTGAGAAAAATGAAGAGATGAAGATCACGGAATAACATTGTAAGATAATATTAATTATTATTATTATTATTATTATTATTATTATTATTATCTTTTTCTACTAGTACATGTACAAGGTATATAGGCCTAGCTTGTTGTGCAGAGATTTTCGGGCAAATTAGGTCAGTTTTGTCCCAGGATGCGACCCACACCAGTCAACTAACACCCAGGTACCTATTTTACTGATGGGTGAACATAGACAACCGGTGTAAAGAAACACGCCCAATGTTTCTACCTTCGCTGGGAATCGAACCCAAACCCTCGCCGTGTTAAAAGAGCTTTAGCCACCAGGACACGGGACACCGCAATGATACATATGAACTCAAGACGAAATGAACTCTCTCTTCCCTTAATAGATTCAGAAAAGACATACGATGGATAATAGAGAAATGACATTGTTAGTGTTGCAAATTTATGATAAAGGGAATAAGTTGTGTACTTTATTTGCTGAGACTCGCTAACAGATTTGGATTACTTGAAGAGAAAGTTAATATCATAGTGAGGTAGGCCTAAGACGGGGATGTATGATGCTTGCGTGCTTGAAGAGAAAGTTAACATCATAGTGAGGTAGGCCTAAGACGGGGATGTATGATGCTTGCGTGCTTGAAGAGAAAGTTAATATCATAGTGAGGTAGGCCTAAGACGGGGATGTATGATGCTTGCGTGAGGTAGGCCTAAGACGGGGATGTATGATGCTTGCGTGAGGTAGGCCTAAGACGGGGATGTATGATGCTTGCGTGAGGTAGGCCTAAGACGGGGATGTATGATGCTTGCGTGAGGTAGGCCTAAGACGGGGATGTATGATGCTTGCGTGAGGTAGGCCTAAGACGGGGATGTATGATGCTTGACGTGCTTGTATATTTTGGTCTCCAGGAAAGGTGCCTTGGAATGGTTCCTTTTTTTCAATTTTTTTTGCTAGTCTTACCTTTACATTAACCTTTGGTTCACGCCACAAATCCTCATCTGACCAGTTTCAAACTTTCAAAGCTAGTGTACAGTAACTAGGACAATATTCTTGGCGCAATTGACATGTGCAGGTACCATATTGTTAAAGTTGTTGAACTCACTCCCAGCATCCTGGAATGCTTCTGATAACTACCAAAACCCTCTGTGGTGTAGCTTACAATTAAGAGGTTAGGTTAGGTAAGGTTCGTCAGGAAACAGGACAAATGTTTCCTGACGCGGGTCTTAGTCAGATGATGACCCGCCTTTGGAGCTTTTGGTCATCTGACCGAGGCCTTCCGCTGGCTTACCGGTCCACCCCTTTAAAAATTATGGTCATTTATAACCAGTCTGTCTCTTTTCTAATTTTGAGAGTAAAATTTAAGTGGCATTGTATCTGTAAATTTTATGTGCAAAATACTTAAAATTTGTTTCCCGATTAATCATATTAAATATATTTGAGTCTTTTCTTCTGAATCGCTTCAATATATAATGGCTGATGCATCTTGAGGCCAGGGAGAGTCTGGTGTATCACATGAATTATAAACAAATAAAATAGTTTATTGTTTCTTACCGACAATCTGTACGTAATTATGGCAACATTTTGATACCTGGAGTATACCTAGAGACGGCTTGGGAGGTCAACGACCTCGCGGCCCGGTCTGAGACCATGCCTAGTGGTGGATCAGGGTCTGATCAACCAGGCTGTTATTTTAGTTTTTTGATACGTTGTTTCTAAGTTATTTTATCACTGTTTTCTTATTTTAATGTAGTTTATGGAATACATTTTGATAATTTTATTCTAGAAATGGAAAAATATCAGTTTACGTGACTGTAGTGTCCTGCATCCTGCATGACTGGAGTATCCTCCATCCTGCATGACTGGAGTATCCTCCATCCTGCATGACTGGAGTATCCTCCATCCTGCATGACTGTAGTATCCTCCATCCTGCATGACTGGAGTATCCTCCATCCTGCATGACTGTAGTATCCTCCATCCTGCATGACTGTAGTATCCTCCATCCTGCATGACTGTAGTATCCTCCATCCTGCATGACTGGAGTATCCTCCATCCTGCATGACTGGAGTATCCTCCATCCTGCATGAATGGAGTATCCTCCATCCTGCATGACTGGAGTATCCTCCATCCTGCATGAATGGAGTATCCTCCATCCTGCAGTATCCTCCATCCTTCATTACTGTAGTATCCTCCATCCTGCATGACTGGAGTATCCTCCATCCTGCATGACTGGAGTATCCTCCATCCTGCATGACTGGAGTATCCTCCATCCTGCATGACTGGAGTATCCTCCATCCTGCATGACTGGAGTATCCTCCATCCTGCATGACTGGAGTATCCTCCATCCTGCATGACTGTATCCTCCATCCTGCAGTGTCCTCCATCCTGCATGACTGGAGTATCCTCCATCCTGCATGACTGTAGTATCCTCCATCCTGCATGACTGGAGTATCCTCCATCCTGCATGACTGGAGTATCCTCCATCCTGCATGACTGGAGTATCCTCCATCCTGCATGACTGGAGTATCCTCCATCCTGCATGACTGGAGTATCCTCCATCCTGCATGACTGGAGTATCCTCCATCCTGCATGACTGGAGTATCCTCCATCCTGCATGACTGGAGTATCCTCCATCCTGCATGACTGGAGTATCCTCCATCCTGCATGACTGGAGTATCCTCCATTCTGCATGACTGGAGTATCCTCCATCCTGCATGACTGGAGTATCCTCCATCCTGCATGACTGGAGTATCCTCCATCCTGCATGACTGGAGTATCCTCCATCCTGCATGACTGGAGTATCCTCCATCCTGCATGACTGGAGTATCCTCCATCCTGCATGACTGGAGTATCCTCCATCCTGCATGACTGGAGTATCCTCCATCCTGCATGACTGGAGTATCCTCCATCCTGCATGACTGGAGTATCCTCCATCCTGCATGACTGGAGTATCCTCCATCCTGCATGACTGGAGTATCCTCCATCCTGCATGACTGGAGTAATATCCTCCATCCTGCATGACTGGAGTATCCTCCATCCTGCATGACCTCCATCCTGCATGACTGGAGTATCCTCCATCCTGCATGACTGGAGTATCCTCCATCCTGCATGACTGGAGTATCCTCCATCCTGCATGACTGGAGTATCCTCCATCCTGCATGACTGGAGTATCCTCCATCCTGCATGACTGGAGTATCCTCCATCCTGCATGACTGGAGTATCCTCCATCCTGCATGACTGGAGTATCCTCCATCCTGCATGACTGGAGTATCCTCCATCCTGCATGACTGGAGTATCCTCCATCCTGCATGACTGGAGTATCCTCCATCCTGCATGACTGGAGCATCCCTCCATCCTGCATGACTGGAGTATCTCTCCATCCTGCATGACTGGAGTATCTCTCCATCCGCATGACTGGAGTATCCCTTCATCCTGCATGACTGGAGTATCCTCCTTCCTGCATGGCTGGAGTATCCTCCATCCTGCATGACTGGAGTACCATCCATCCTGCATGACTGGAGTATCCTCCATCCTGCATGACTGGAGTATCTCTCCATCCTGCATGACTGGAGTATCTCTCCATCCGCATGACTGGAGTATCCCTTCATCCTGCATGACTGGAGTATCCTCCTTCCTGCATGACTGGAGTATCCTCCATCCTGCATGACTGGAGTATCCTCCATCCTGCATGACTGGAGTATCCTCCATCCTGCATGACTGGAGTATCCTCCATCCTGCATGACTGGAGTATCCTCCATCCTGCATGACTGGAGTATCCTCCATCCTGCATGACTGGAGTATCCTCCATCCTGCATGACTGGAGTATCCTCCATCCTGCATGACTGGAGTATCCTCAATCCTGCATGACTTGATTATCCTCCATCCTGCATGACTGGAGTATCCTCCATCCTTCATGACTGGAGTATCCTCCATCCTGCATGACTGGAGTATCCTCCATCCTGCATGACTGGAGTATCCTCCATCCTGCATGACTGGAGTATCCTCCATCCTGCATGACTGGAGTATCCTCCATCCTGCATGACTGGAGTATCCTCCATCCTGCATGACTGGAGTATCCTCCATCCTGCATGACTGGAGTATCCTCCATCCTGCATGACTGGAGTATCCTCCATCCTGCATGACTGGAGTATCCTCCATCCTGCATGACTGGAGTATCCTCCATCCTGCATGACTGGAGTATCCTCCATCCTGCATGACTGGAGTATCCTCCATCCTGCATGACTGGAGTATCCTCCATCCTGCATGACTGGAGTATCCTCCATCCTGCATGACTGGAGTATCCTCCATCCTGCATGACTGGAATATCCCATCCTGCATGACTGGAGTATCCTCCATCGTGCATGACTGGAGTATCCTCCATCCTGCATGACTGTATCCTCCATCCTGCATGACTGGAGTATCCTCCATCCTGCATGACTGGAGTATCCTCCATCCTGCATGACTGGAGTATCCTCCATCCTGCATGACTGGAGTATCCTCCATCCTGCATGACTGGAGTATCCTCCATCCTGCATGACTGGAGTATCCTCCATCCTGCATGACTGGAGTATCCTCCATCCTGCATGACTGGAGTATCCTCCATCCTGCATGACTGGAGTATCATCAAACCAGCATGACTGGAGACTGGAGTAGTATCCTCCATCCTGCATGACTGTAGTATCCTCCATCCTGCATGACTGGAGTATCCTCCATCCTGCATGACTGGAGTATCCTCCATCCTGCATGACTGGAGTATCCTCCATCCTGCATGACTGGAGTATCCTCCATCCTGCATGACTGGAGTATCCTCCATCCTGCATGACTGGAGTATCCTCCATCCTGCATCCTGCATGACTGGAGTATCTGCATGAGTATCCTCCATCCTGCATGGCTGGAGTATCCTCCATCCTGAATGACTGGAGTATCCTCCATCCTGCTTGACTGGAGTATCCTCCATCCTGCATGACTGGAGTATCCTCCATCCTGCATGACAGTAGTATCCTCCATCCTGCATGGCTGTAGTTTCCTCCATCCTGCATGACTGGAGTATCCTCCATCCTGCATGACTGGAGTATCCTCCATCCTGTATGACTGGAGTATCCTCCAACCTGCATGACTGGAGTATCCTCCATCCTGCATGACTGGAGTATCCTCCATCCTGCATGACTGGAGTATCCTCCATCCTGCATGACTGTAGTATCCTCCATCCTGCATAACTGGAATATCTTCCATCCTGCATGACTGGAGTATCCTGCATGACTGGAGTATCCTGCATGACTGGAGTATCCTCCATCCTGCATGACTGGAGTATCCTCCATCCTGCATGACTGGAGTATCCTCCATCCTGCATGATTGGAGTATCCTCCATCCTGCATGACTGGAGTATCCTCCATCCTGCATGACTGGAGTATCCTCCATCCTGCATGACTGGAGTATCCTCCATCCTGCATGACTGGAGTATCCTCCATCCTGCATGACTGGAGTATCCTCCATCCTGCATGACTGGAGTATCCTCCATCCTGCATGACTGGAGTATCCTCCATTCTGCATGACTGGAGTATCCTCCATCCTCCATGACTGGAGTATCTTCCATCCTGCATGACTGGAGTATCCTCCATCCTGCATGACTGGAGTATCCTCCATCCTGCATGACTGGAGTATCCTCCATCCTGCATGACTGGAGTATCCTCCATCCTGCATGACTGGAGTATCCTCCATCCTGCATGACTGGAGTATCCTCCATCCTGCATGACTGGAGTATCCTCCATCCTGCATGACTGGAGTATCCTCCATCCTGCATGACTGGAGTATCCTCCATCCTGCATGACTGGAGTATCCTCCATCCTGCATGACTGGAGTATCCTCCATCCTGCATGACTGGAGTATCCTCCATCCTGCATGACTGGAGTATCCTCCATCCTGCATGACTGGAGTATCCTCCATCCTGCATGACTGGAGTATCCTCCATCCTGCATGACTGGAGTATCCTCCATCCTGCATGACTGGAGTATCCTCCATCCTGCATGACTGGAGTATCCTCCATCCTGCATGACTGGAGTATCCTCCATCCTGCATGACTGGAGTATCCTCCATCCTGCATGACTGGAGTATCCTCCATCCTGCATGACTGGAGTATCCTCCATCCTGCATGACTGGAGTATCCTCCATCCTGCATGACTGGAGTATCCTCCATCCTGCATGACTGGAGTATCCTCCATCCTGCATGACTGGAGTATCCTCCATCCTGCATGACTGGAGTATCCTCCATCCTGCATGACTGGAGTATCCTCCATCCTGCATGACTGGAGTATCCTCCATCCTGCATGACTGGAGTATCCTCCATCCTGCATGACTGGAGTATCCTCCATCCTGCATGACTGGAGTATCCTCCATCCTGCATGACTGGAGTATCCTCCATCCTGCATGACTGGAGTATCCTCCATCCTGCATGACTGGAGTATCCTCCATCCTGCATGACTGGAGTATCCTCCATCCTGCATGACTGGAGTATCCTCCATCCTGCATGACTGGAATATCCTCCATCCTGCATGACTGGAGTATCCTCCATCCTGCATGACCCTCCATCCTGCATGACTGGAGTATCCTACATCCTGCATGACTGGAGTATCCTCCATCCTGCATGACTGGAGTAACCTCCATCCTGCATCCTGCATGACTGGAGTATCCCTGCATGACTGGAGTATCCCTCCATCCTGCATGACTGGAGTATCCTCCATCCTGCATGACTGGAGTACCCTCCATCCTGCATCCTGCATGACTGGAGTACCATCCATCCTGCATGACTGGAGTACCCTCCATCCTGCATGACTGGAGTACCCTCCATCCTGCATGACTGGAGTACCCTCCATCCTGCATGACTGGAGTATCCCTCCATCCTGCATGACTGGAGTATCCTCCATCCTGCATGACTGGAGTATCCTCCATCCTGCATGACTGGAGTATCCTCCATCCTGCATGACTGGAGTATCCTCCATCCTGCATGACTGGAGTATCCTCCATCCTGCATGACTGGAGTATCCTCCATCCTGCATGACTGGAGTATCCTCCATCCTGCATGACTGGAGTATCCTCCATCCTGCATGACTGGAGTATCTTCCATCCTGCATGACTGGAGTATCCTCCATCCTGCATGACTGGAGTATCCTCCATCCTGCATGACTGGAGTATCCTCCATCCTGCATGACTGGAGTATCCTCCATCCTGCATGACTGGAGTATCCTCCATCCTGCATGACTGGAGTATCCTCCATCCTGCATGACTGGAGTATCCTCCATCCTGCATGACTGGAGTATCCTCCATCCTGCATGACTGGAGTATCTTCCATCCTGCATGACTGGAGTATCCTCCATCCTGCATGACTGGAGTATCCTCCATCCTGCATGACTGGAGTATCCTCCATCCTGCATGACTGGAGTATCCTCCATCCTGCATGACTGGAGTATCCTCCATCCTGCATGACTGGAGTATCCTCCATCCTGCATGACTGGAGTATCCTCCATCCTGCATGACTGGAGTATCCTCCATCCTGCATGACTGGAGTATCCTCCATCCTGCATGACTGGAGTATCCTCCATCCTGCATGACTGGAGTATCCTCCATCCTGCATGACTGGAGTATCCTCCATCCTGCATGACTGGAGTATCCTCCATCCTGCATGACTGGAGTATCCTCCATCCTGCATGACTGGAGTATCCTCCATCCTGCATGACTGGAGTATCCTCCATCCTGCATGACTGGAGTATCCTCCATCCTGCATGACTGGAGTATCCTCCATCCTGCATGACTGGAGTATCCTCCATCCTGCATGACTGGAGTATCCTCCATCCTGCATGACTGGAGTATCCTCCATCCTGCATGACTGGAGTATCCTCCATCCTGCATGACTGGAGTATCCTCCATCCTGCATGACTGGAGTATCCTCCATCCTGCATGACTGGAGTATCCTCCATCCTGCATGACTGGAGTATCCTCCATCCTGCATGACTGGAGTATCCTCCATCCTGCATGACTGGAGTATCCTCCATCCTGCATGACTGGAGTATCCTCCATCCTGCATGACTGGAGTATCCTCCATCCTGCATGACTGGAGTATCCTCCATCCTGCATGACTGGAGTATCCTCCATCCTGCATGACTGGAGTATCCTCCATCCTGCATGACTGGAGTATCCTCCATCCTGCATGACTGGAGTATCCTCCATCCTGCATGACTGGAGTATCCTCCATCCTGCATGACTGGAGTATCCTCCATCCTGCATGACTGGAGTATCCTCCATCCTGCATGACTGGAGTATCCTCCATCCTGCATGACTGGAGTATCCTTCCTCCTGCATGACTGGAGTATCCTCCATCCTGCATGACTGGAGTATCCTTCATCCTGCATGACTGGAGTATCCTCCATCCTGCATGACTGGAGTATCCTCCATCCTGCATGACTGGAGTATCCTCCATCCTGCATGACTGGAGTATCCTCCATCCTGCATGACTGGAGTATCCTTCATGACTGGAGTATCCTCCATCCTGCATGACTGGAGTCCTGCATGCATGATTGGAGTATCCTCCATCCTGCATGGAGTATCCTCCATCCTGCATGACTGGAGTATCCTCCATCCTGCATGACTGGAGTACCCTCCATCCTGCATGACTGGAGTACCCTCCATCCTGCATGACTGGAGTATCCCTCCATCCTGCATGACTGGAGTACCCTCCATCCTGCATGACTGGAGTATCCTCCATCTTGCATGACTGGAGTATCCTCCATCCTGCATGACTGGAGTATCCTCCATCCTGCATGACTGGAGTATCCTCCATCCTGCATGACTGGAGTAACCCTCCATCCTGCATGACTGGGGTATCCCTTCATCCTGCATGACTGGAGTATCCTCCTTCCTGCATGGCTGGAGTATCCTCCATCCTGCATGACTGGAGTACCATCCATCCTGCATGACTGGAGTATCCTGCATGACTGGAGTATCCTCCAACCTGCATGACTGGAGTATCCTCCATCCTGCATGACTGGAGTATCCTCCATCATCCATCTGGAGTATCCTCCATCTGCATGACTGGAGTATCCTCCATCCATCTGACTGGAGTATCCTCCATCCTGCATGACTGGAGTATCCTCCATCCTGGAGTATCCTCCATCCTGCATGACTGGAGTATCCTCCATCCTGCATGACTGGAGTATCCTTCCATCTTGCATGACTGGAGTATCCTCCATCCTGCATGACTGGAGTATTTTTCCATCCTGCATGGCTGAAGTATCCTCCATCCTGCATGACTGGAGTATCCTCCATCCTGCATGACTGGAGTATCCTCCATCCTGCATGACTGGAGTATCCTCCATCCTGCATGACTGGAGTATTCTTCCATCCTGCATGACTGGAATATCCCTCGATCCTGCATGACTGGAGTATCCTCCATCCTGCATGACTGGAGTATCCTCCATCCTGCATGACTGGAGTATTCTTCCATCCTGCATGACTGGAGCATCCCTCGATCCTGCATGACTGGAGTATCCTCCATCCTGCATGACTGGAGTATTCTTTCATCCTGCATGACTGGAGTATCCCTCTATCCTGCAGGTGCAGTGCCTTGATAATGGTGAGAGGGTTCTTGATCCTAAAAACTGATCTTATCCTCTCCTTTGTACCTTGATGCTGATGTGGGGGCTCTTGATCCCAGGAACTGGTCTTATCCTCCTCGAATATAAACATCTTCCATTCCACAAGCTGTATTTAACACTTACTGGTTTAGAATTTTGGATTAAAATAGAATATAAATATTTAATTTATGATATATCGTATGAAACATGAAACATTTCATGGGTATAGGTTATACATCTCAATTGTTTTAATCAATAACTGGAGAATACATCACCTGGTCAGTTTTATAACAGGTGCTGATGTGTTGTCTTCAAAGACCCTACTATTGATTTTAGACTGTGAGAGCTTTGATGTATCAATTTTTATTAATAAAATTAGTTTGTGTGAAGTAACTGGAGAAAGTCTCTGTAGATCAAAAATATGTCAGTGTTTGACTTTGTTTACTTATCCTGGGTTAAAGCGGCAAAATGTACGTTTTTTTGTGCCTCTAATATGTATGTCCTCAACACCGTTGTAAAATAAAATTTGCATGACACTATGTCCGCAAAGCCTCAATATAATTTACTAATTTATTCATTTTTACTTGTTTAATTCTAAATTATTTAATTACTTAATTATTTGATTACTTAAAAGCAGTAATTTTTGCGGTAGAGTATTACGCTAAAAGCTGTTCGAGAAGTAACGGCTAATGGCACGTAGGAATATTTCTGTCATGGTTCTAGACATGAGTGACCATTAAGAAGAGTCTTGCATAAATGGCGTGACGTTCCTAGAGGATCTTACTTAGAGAAAGATTTTGTTTGATTTTGGTCTTTTTGGGTCCCACTTTGTTTTGCTTTCAAAAGTTATGGAGAAAATTAAAATACTACTTTTCATGCAGTTGCGATGCATCATGTAGTTACGTAGGTCCTAATAGGATGATGCAACCAGCATTTCTGTGGCTTGGTTGCATCAGCTGCCATCAACTGTTTTGTTATCAACTTGTCGGTATTGCATACCATTACCATATTAGCCTGTTTTAGCTTACTCTGTATTGAGACTGATAAAGCTGCTAGTGGCGTAAAGTTCCCGTTAATAAATGTCCTGAACGGTACACAATTTTTTTTCCACGGTGGCTAGTATAGCGTGAAGGATAAAGAAGGAACTGGGGCACTGTGCACCCACCGTACACTAGGTCGACACTCAAAACTAAACTTACCTACTCCTATCACAGTACCTTATTAACCTGGTATGATGACGTGATTATAATATTAGTGTACAATGGACAAGTGGATAATGAAGACAGGTGTAACAGTTAGGTGTCATCATTCCGAATCTTTTCACTTTTCTGTCACTACATTCATTAGGCACCTTTAGGCTGTCTTCTTGAACTGGCTTTGACATGTACTGGTAGTCTGTTCCATTTCTTTATTGCTGTAGAGTAAAAGGTGTTTGAAGCCTGGCCAATAAATGTGGGTACTACAAAGTTGTTCTCTCCCCCTAGTGCTATGAATTCCTTAATTTCCAGTCTTGACAAAATTGGCAGCAAGATATTCTGGACACTGTTAGTGAGCAATTTTATAAACTTGATTTAACTCGGTTGTTTGACTCTGTCTTCAACATTCAGCATATGTTGTAATTCATCCTGGCCAACATGTTCTCTTGGACCCAGGTCCAGGATGAATCTTACCATTTTGTTCTGGGTGATTTGTAGTCTCAGGTTTTTTGTCGAGGCAGAGTACAATGAAGGGCAAGCGTAGTCAATATGACATTGTACAAAGGCTAAACATAGGGTCCTGCGAGTCTCAGTAGGTAGACACTGCTTGTCTGTAGAGGAACTTCAGACTGATATTCGCTTTCTTTACTACACTGTTTCCTATCAATTCTCCTGACATGCATGGGTCAAAGGGGATTTCCAGGTATTTTACTGAGGAAACTGAAGTGATGGGTTCCCCATCATTTCTGACATTAAAATTATTTACCCGTCTCAGTTTGTTTCGTGCCAAAGAGTATGGCTTCCGTTTCCTCGAGGTGTAACGATAGTTTGTCTACTACTATTCGCTGTAGAACTCCAGTTCCAGTGTTATTACATTAGCTATAACTTGTGGGTCTTTAACTGACACTAACAGAGCACTGTAATCTGCATAAAGTACGAGTTTGCACTTGACACACAGGAATAATAAGGGACCCACAATACTACCTTGCTATCGGCATGAGTTCTGATTCTGTTTTGTTGATTTTGTCAATTTGTGTCCTGTTGCAAAGGTAGGACTTAAACCAGTCTACGGAACCTATGCCGCTAGTTTGAAGTTTCTTACATAATATATTGTGGTTGACAGTGTCGAAGGCCTTTTGCATGTCTAAGGTTACCATTCCTATTAGGTTCCTTATAGACATTTCAATTCTAATGTAATCCATCAAATTAATTAGGGAGGTGTCGGGTGAGCAAGAGCTCCTAAAGCCCGATTGGTAACTATGGAGCATGTTGTTGTCATTAAGATACTTAACTACTTGACAGTACATCGCACTCTCTAGAATTTTGGATATTACACTGAGTAATTTAACAGGCCTTTAATTCCTGACATCAGACCTACTGTTGTTTTCAAGATAGTAACACAGACCTCCTTAACCCCTCTGGTACGGTATTAATAGTGATGGCCATATTTATTATGTGAGCAATGAGGATTGGCAATTTAGAGGCACCATCGTTTAGGAACTTAAACGGGATGTTATCTGGGCCGGTGCTCTTAGTTGAGTTTAACCTGCTTAGTTCTTTTTGCACGAAGTCATGAGATACACTTACTAGCTGACAACTGTTTGGGGTTACCGAGAGAGCAGGAGAACGAAGACGACGTTGGAGGTAAATTCTGCGTGCTCGTTGATAGAGAGGGCAGTCTAACAGAATGTGGCTAATCGATACTGGAACTTGACACTGCTCACAGAGAGGAACAGGGTGCCTCTCCATGAGATACCCATGAGTAAGACGAGTGTGGCCAATGCGAAGGCGGGAGAGAGTGGTCTCCCAACCTCGGCACTGATGACAAGAAGACGGCCAGTAACCTATGCTCGGTTTAATAGAATGAAGTTTGTTACCGAGCAGAGTTGACCAACGTTGTTGCCAACGGGTGCGAAGGTGGGTAGCTATTGCAGCAAAATAGTCCAGAAATGGAACACCTCGATAGGAAATTGGTAGGTCATATACTGCTGACCGCGCAGCAGTGTCTGCCTGTTCATTGCCCTGTACGGCGACATGACCAGGGACCCAACAAAAAACAATATCTTTATGTTTGGTAGAGATACGGCGTAGCCAAAGTTGGATACGGAGAACTAGGGGATGAGATGTATCAAATTTTCGTATAGCCTGTAGAGCACTAAGGGAGTCTGAGACTACTACAAATGATGACACAGGCATAGATGCGATACGAATAAGTGCTGCAAGAATGGCATACAGTTCAGCAGTAAAAATGCTAGCTGAAGATAGTAAATGCCCTCGTACGACGCTGTCCGGAAACACTGCTGCGAATCCGACGCCGTCTGAAGACTTAGAGCCATCTGTGTACACAGCGGTGGCATGAGAATGAGAGTGGAAGTGATCAAGAAAAAGAGAGCGGGAAGCCACCGTAGGCAGTTGAGCTTTCGAGCAAGGGAGTGAGAAAGAACAGACCCGAACAGCTGGAACTTCCCAGGGGGGTAGGGAAAAGTGAGATGCTACATGAACATATAAAGGTGGTAACTGAAGGGAAGACAAGAGTGAAAGTAGGCGAAGAGAAAAGGGACGGAGCAAACAGGGGCGGCGAACGAATAAAGAATGTCTACTAATATCGGTGACCATTCTATAAATGGAAGGATTGTGTAGATCGTGAGAGCGTACATAGTAACGAAGGCAATGGGCATCACGGCGATCAGACAAGGATGGAACATTTGCTTCTGTATAGAGGCTCTCAACAGGGGAAGAGCGAAAAGCACCAAGGCACAAACGTAAGCCTTGGTGATGGATAGAGTTAAGGCTAGAGAGAGTAGCAGGAGAGGCCGCGGAATAAATCTGGTCACCATAATCGAGTTTCGATAAAACGAGGGCTGAATGTAGGCGAAGCAGAGTTCGACGATCAGCTCCCCAGGAAAGATGAGCAAGGGTTTTAAGAAGGTTTAGCCGGCTGTGACAAGTTGCCTTCAGAGAGGTAATGTGAGGTTTCCAGGTTAACCGACGGTCAAAGAGAAGGCCTAGAAACCTGACTGTATCACGTTCGGGGATACGGGAGCCATAGAGATACAAAGGATGATCGGAGATAACAGAGCGTCTAGTGAAAGTAATTTGGTGAGTTTTGGTACTTGAAAATTTAAACCCATGTGTGGTGGCCCAAGTGGAAACACGGTCGACCGCATGCTGGAGAGAAACTGCAATAAGGTGACAGTCAGCGCCTGCACAAGCAATAGCGAAGTCATCAACATAGAGTGATGACCAAATATTGGGTGGAAGAACAGAGGCCAAATCATTTATAGCAAGGAGAAAAAGTGTTGTGCTTAGAACACATCCCTGAGGGACACCTTCAGCTTGGACGAAGTCCGGGGAAAGAACATTATTGACTCGAACACGGAAATGTCTGTCAGTTAAAAAGTTCTTAAGGAAGGATGGTAGATTGCCTCGGAGGCCTAAGGAATGGGCCTGGGCCAAAATATTATACCTCCAAGTTGTGTCATATGCCTTCTCAAGGTCAAAAAATATGGCAATAACTGAGTGATTATTCGCAAAGGCATTACGAACATACGTATCCAAGCGTAGTAAGGGGTCTATGGTAGAACGACCCTTACGAAAGCCATATTGACTAGCGGAGAGACTGTTGTGAGTCTCTAAATACCACATTAAACGTCGATTTACGAGGCGTTCCATCACTTTGCAAACTGCACTTGTAAGAGCGATGGGGCGATAGTGGGAGGCATCATGTCCTGTAGTACCCGGTTTGCGGAAAGGGAGAACAATGGCAGATTTCCACAGCTGGGGAAGAACTCCTTGTGCCCAAATAAGATTGAAGAGGTGTAAGAGGACTACAAGGGCTGACCGATGTAAATGTTGTAACATACGAATATGAATGTCATCAGGCCCAGCTGCCGATGATCGGCAAGCTGAGAGCGTTGCCTCCAGTTCTTGAAGTGTAAAAGGCACATTATACTGTTCTTCTCCGAGAGAAGAAAAGTCCAAGGGTACTAACTCTCTGGCAGACTTTGAGGAAAGAAACGAGGGGCATAGATGGAGCCCTCGGGAAATACGGACCAGATGTGTGCCAAGTTCAATGGCAACGTCGAGAGGGTTTGCTATATCAACACCAGTGACCCGTAGAACAGGAGCCGGGTCAGGAGAGTATTTACCACTCAATTTCCTCACTTTTTTCCAGACTGCACTCATAGAAGAAGCAGAGGTGATGGTGGAAACATAGTCTCGCCAACAAGTGCGTTTAGCTTCACGGATGACACGGCGAGCGATCGCACGCTTCTGCTTAAAATCAACAAGTCTCTCAGCGGTTCTATTGTACCGGTACCTGCCCCATGCAGCACGTTTCAAACGTACTGCACGAGCACAAGCAGGAGACCACCAAGGCACGCACTTCTGAGAATGCCTGCCTGAGGTTTGGGGTATAGAATGAGAAGCTGCGGTATAAACTGATGTCGAGAAGATGTGTAGGAGCTCATCAATGGAGGATGAAGAAGGAACCTCACTAAAAGCAGTGAGGTGTGAGTAAAGATCCCAATTTGCCCGATCAAATTGCCAGCGAGGGCTACGGGAAGGTGGTGAATAGGAAGGAGAAGTAAGAATGATCGGAAAATGATCGCTGTCATGTAAGTCTGGTAGAACAGACCAGGTGAAGTCTAGTGCAGTGGAGGAAGAGCAGACTGATAGATCGATGCAAGAGAGAGTATGAGTACGAGGATCAAAATGGGTGGGAGTACCCGTATTTAAAACATGGAGGGGGTGAGAGGCAAGAAAAGCCTCCAACTGAATGCCACGTGAGTCACAATGAGACCCCCCCCAGAGGAAATGGTGGGCATTAAAATCACCAAGTAACAGAAGTGGTGGTGGTAAGGATGAAACAAGAAAGGCAAAGTCTGGGATAGAAAATGCTCGAGAAGGAGAGAGATATAAAGAACATATTGTAAACCACTTATTCAAGTGGATACGGGCTGCAGTGTAATGCAGCGAGGTATGGACAAATAGTTGACAGTACGGAATATCATTGCGTAGAAGAAGGGCACTTTCATTAAAGGTCCCATCTGAGAAAGGATCCGAAGAATACAATAAATTATAGCCTGAGATAGGTTGGAAAACAGCCGAGTGTAATTTTGGTTCTTGTAAGCAAGCACCAACAGGGGAAAACCTGGAAAGCAACATCTGAAGCTCACCCCGATTACCCCTGAGGCCGCGGATATTCCACTGTAAATAGGCCATGATTGGCGATGAAGAAAATATCAGGAATCTGTAGGTAAAGGCACCTACGGACTAGAGGGGTTAGAAAAGTCAACGTGTGGTGGCATTGGAAGATGTTCAAGTAGCGAAGGAACGGAGCGTTGCGAAGAATGGGGTTGTGAAGATGGAGGAGAGGGAAGAGAAGGAACAGGAAGTGAATCAGTGTCCATTGAAGGTTTAGTCTCTGCAATATATTCTGAAATGGCTTCAAGTGTTTCTGAATTCAAAGATGTATGGGAAACCATATTGGAGATAGGAGGAGGAGGGTGAGTAAAGATTGGGACAGTAATGGACTGTACCAAAGTAGAGGGGGAGGGAAAAGTGTAAGGGACTGGAGATGAAGTGTGGGGGGGGACAGAAGAGGTAGAAACCTGGGAGGTGACAGAAGAGGGAGAAACTTGGGAGGGGACGGGGGTGGAAGGCATAGTACGAGGAGGAGGGTGAATCTCCACACTTGTAATAGAGCCAGAGAGAGGGGAAGAACTAGGTACAGAGACTGGAAAGGTAACGTGTGGAGGTGGAAGAAGGGAAGGAAGGGGCAAAGAAGATTTGAGCAATGTGGATTTTTTGGACTTCTGAGTAGAGGGGCGATTGGTATTAGGTGTCGTACGAGGTCTTGTCGATACTGGGGCTTGTGAGGAAGGACGCGATGTGAGAACAGACTGAGTTGTAGTCGGGACGTCAGAGCCAAGGACAGCAAAAGGATTAGATGCCGTAATGGCTATGGGAGGGGTAACAACAGAGGAGGCTGCAGAAGATGGGACCCCAGAAGTGGGGGGATGTTTGGAAACACGAGAATAAGAAACACGGGGTAGTCTCCCTTGGAGGCGGAGATGAGTAACTGCCATAGCATAAGGGAGACCTTCTGCCTCTTTGAGGCAACGGATTTCACGTTCATTTAAGTAGACCTGGCAACGGCGGGAGTACGAAGGGTGAGCTTCATTACAATTAAGGCAAGATGGAGGTTGACTGCAAGATGTATTAGAATGGTTGTCGGCACCACAGACTGGGCATTCGGCCATAGATCTGCAATATTTCGCTGGGTGACCAAAACGCCAGCAATTTCTACATTGTTGCGGTGTAGGTATCACCTTTCGAACTTGTAACCGATGTCCCGCGACATATACAGAGGACGGGAGTTCTCGGCTGTCAAAAGTTAAACGAGCCACATTGCAAGGGTAACGTCTCCGCCCCCGGGCAGGAAGGACATAAGTGTCTACTTTGAGGATTGGGAGATCCTGGAGTTCCAGCTGTTCAAAAATGTCATTGCCACATGACTGGAAATTCTGTGGGACTATGGTATGGGGCAGAATGACAGTACCACTACAAGAATTGAGAGAAAGATGTTTTTCAATAGTGATAGGAGTAGTATCGATATTCGAAAGGAGAGAAAGATCATGAGCTTGGGTAGCATTCTGGACAGTGACGATGCGCGTACCGCTCTTGAGAGCGTGAAATGAAATATCTCTGCCAACATGACGCAGGAGCGCTTTGGCAATACTATGGTCAGAAAGGTAGGCAGAAGAAGAAGTTGGTCTTAAAGTAAAGAATTTAGTCCATTGTGTGGTCCGAAACTGAGCGTGGAGAGGGAGTGCTTGACGTGTCGGTCGTTTCCGAGTAGAATGGGAAGGTAACGACGGAGCATCATCAGGAGATTGACGTTGGCGTTTAGGAGTAGGACCGGAGTTGGTCCGGCATGAAATGGGTGGGCGATTCGAAAATTGCCGTACCGTAGAGGGAGAAGCCGGAAGCATAGTCAAAGGAGAGCGGAGTTCAGACAAATCGAAGGAGTCAGTCGAAGCCCCGGTACCTGAAGCGGGTGAGGAAACAGCACCAGCAAGAGGTACAGGGGCATCAGGAGTGTCCGAAGAGTGGTCTAAACACAAGGCAGGGTCAGAATGGGGTGCGGTATCAAGGAGGGGCCCGGGGGTAGTGGTTTCATGGACTAGGGCTGCCATGGTTAGGTTACTCCTTTGCTTTTTGTTTTTAAGAAAAAAAAAGAAAGAAGAAAAGAAAATAAAAACAAAAAAAAGAATAAAAAAAGGGGGGAGCGGGGAGGAATAGTTCCCAGGAGGAATGAAAGGGCCGGAAATCTCCCTCCGCGCCCAAGAGGACTCGACACCGCTAGTAGCGCAGATGCAGCATGGAACCCGTGCCATACCCTACCCTTCATGCCAGTAAACCAGCAATCCGGGATAGCAACCTCACATCTGCCGAGCTACCTCGGTGGACAAAAGAGAGGGCGGCCGGATATCCGCCACAAAGCATACCTCCTTCAGCCACCACCCCCGGAATCCGAAAGGTGGCTTCCAGAGATACACCCGTCGCCCAAAAGACACCCAAAGCTACTCCGGGATACCGGAGAGGGATCGGGACATCCCTAGGCAATCCAGATTCCACGGCAAACTACGCCACCGCCAAGAAACCTCAACGGAATGGGATCGACCCCGGTGTCCTTTCCCCTACCTAGGAACTAGCGCGCCTGTGGGAGAAATCACGAAGGCTAAAAAGAGGAAGGGCAAAAGGGAGGGGTGAGGAGGAGGAGGAGGAATGGAAAAAGGGGAGGATGGGGAGGATGGGATAGGGGAGGGGAGAATGGGGGGTAATTAGGTTCGGTCTGAGGAAGAAGACCGACAGGGCTAATTCCTCAGACCAAGAGCCTCTTCACCACGCCAAGGAGCCCCCCTTGAAGAGGTTTATTGGTATAGTACGTTTTAAACTTATCAGAGTCTGTGTTAAAGGTATATGATGCAACCGGTAGTTTACTTACTTGTGTTGATGAGACAGTTGACCTAATTTGCCGGAAATGCTCTGCGTTCTATATAGCAGTATGTGTGATGTCAGCTAGGACTGTATACATTGTACATGTACTTGTAGAAATAAAGATATTTTGTAGGTGAAACATTTCTGTTTGAAGATACACTTGTGGCTTTCTCATCAACTTGGTATGATTGTATTTGTGTTTTGCTTTTTAATCATGTTAGTATTTTTGTTTAATATTTTTCCTATGCGTTTGTGTTTTGTGTAATTTTTGCACTGACAAAGTTGAATGATATAGGCGAATTTACGTATATTTTAAAATTGTAAATAACTTCCGCATGGTAATTTTGTCTGAAATATTACGTATTTTGTTTATTCTAGTAATCATTCTTTTCTGCAGCCAACCTCATACCTACACAATCTTGCTGCGCTTACTAGCACAGCTTTCCATTCCTCTTTTGGCGGAAGAATTTTGTCGATGGGTTGGGTGATGGAGGAGTCAGAAGTAGCAGAGGTGATATAGAAAGAAGACGTGGTGGTGTAGGTGTACGTGGTGGTGTAGGAGGAGAAGTAGGAGTAGGTGGAGGTGATGGTGCTTAGTTGTGATGGCGGGTGATGGTAGTGTAGGAGGAGGAGGAGGAGGTAGAGGTGGTGGCACTGGTGGTGATGGTGGTTGATGGTTGTCGTGATGGTGGGTGGTAGTGGGTGGTGGTGGGTGGGTGGTTGTGGGTGGTGGTGAAGGTATATAAGATGGTAAAAGTGTATGAGGAGGTAGTAGTGGTAAAGGAAGTGGAAGTGATGACAGTGGAGGAGGAAGCTGATGAGAAGAAAAGGGAGATAGTGGTGATGGTTGTAATGTATGGGGGGTTTAAGGTGGAAATGGTAGTGGAGGAAACTGACGTTATATCATGTTGAAGCACGAGAATCAAGAGGTAATGGTAGAGGTGCAGGTGGTGGAAATGTCTCCGCTGTCGCCAATTTCTTGTTCTCGTGTAGAGTTCGAATCTGGTTTTTCATTGTACCGACTGAGTGGCTAGTTCACTGTACACCTCAAGCTTATTCTGTGAGAGGCAGCGCTAAAGTAGGATTACAGAGGTCACAATGGGTCTTTGACAGACACCACTAGGCATTGTTAAGTCAATAGAAAGAAATATTAGCCATTTCATGTTTTACAATTACGTCATAGACAATGAACACAGTACAGTATGGAATACTATTTAAAAAAAAATGTCTAGTAGCATGACCCGTAACGGGGGAAAAAGTATATGATCTCTGTGAATTGAACCATTCAGCAGCCGTACCAGCAGGTTGAGAATGAGTCGGAGACAGCCAGGCGAGAAGTATGGCGACTAACTTTGGAAAATAAGAGGATTCGTAGTAATCCTATTGTAAATCCACAGTTCAGCAAGGAAAGATAGACATTGGTTAGGCAGGTAGAAACGAATTTGAAGATCGGAAGGAATGATGGTGATCCGGATATGAAGATCCAGGACTGTTCTGTGGAAACCAACTCTTTCTGGGTACTGTCTAACGAACGAGTGGACTAAATGGAAGGACACGAGCTACATCAGGGAAGGTAAGAACATTGTACTTGTTGGAGATGTTTACATTAGGGGTATGAATAGGGCTTTTAGTTTTAAGGATAGGAGTAGGAGAGAGTTTGCTTTCCTGGGACTGGGATGGAGGATGTTATTAGCCGTCTTGACTACATTATGAATGGTGATGGAATAATTCCTCTTGTCTGACTCGGAGCTGATGTCGGCAAGCGTAGAAGTGAAGATTTGGTTAGCAAGTATAGAACAGCATTAAACATAATTAGAAAGAAAGAAGGGTGCCCTGTTATATCTGGCAATTTGCCGAGAAGAGGAGTTGAAAGTGAATTGTTGTTCAGGGCAATTTATATTAGCTTCTGGCTGGATAAAAACTAAGAATTTAGTGAAGACAAAATGAGGTAAAATTCTTGAGAATATTGGAAATGCAGTGGCACTAGGTGATAAAGACAGCCACAGTGATAATGGAGGAGTTGGGATGAAGAGGAAAGAGAAGAACGTATATTTTAATAATTATTTAACAAATAGTCGAAGAGATAGAAAAAAGATGGGCGAGTTGAGATTAGTTGCAAGTGCGGGTAACACTGTCGTATGAGACATGGTTTAATATGAAGAATCGGGTCGTTCTGGCTCAAGGACTAACCCTTGTGGAACTGTGCTCGTCACAGACGCTCACTCTGACACCTCGTCAAGTACCATCACTAGTTGTCGTAAAACTCCAGGTTTCTGACACAGCAATCATATGAGCTCACTCCTTTGTAGGTGCTCCACCACTCTTCAGATAAGCTTCTCAATGACTCTGCATACTATACATGCCAGTGACACAGGTCTGTAGTCTACGGCTACCTGTCTCCATAAAAACTGGAACTACATTTACTTTCTTCCACACCTCAAGTAGTTGTTGTTCTTCTATAAATGTGATGATTGTTGGTAGCGGCGTGCACAGTGCTCTCTGCTCCCTCTCAGGACTCAAGGAGAGATGTCTGGTCCCACCACCTTTGAGACATCAAGTTCACTCATCAGCCTATTTACCTCCTCAATTGTGGTACGTTTGTGTCCGGCACTTGTTGGTGTACCCTACCATCCCGGTTTGCTGGAGTCCTTTCTGTCTCCATTAAAAATACTTCCCTAAATATGGTGTTAAGCTCTTCTCATACTTTTTGGTCGTTTCTGCTGAGCTCCCTTCCTTCCTTCCTCAGCCTGATTACCTAGTCCTTCACTGCTGTTTTCCTTCCGATATGGCTGTACAACAGCTGTGGCTCAGATTTGGTGGTCGATGCTGTATCATTCTTGTATTGCCACTGGGCCTCCCTTAACCATGTATATTCGTTACTGGCTCTTTGGCTAATCTCTCTGTTTTCCTTGGTTCTTTGCCTTCTCTACATTTTTTCATTCTCTAGAGCACTTAGTTTTGGCCTCTCTACACTTTTGGGGAACCTCTCTTCTTCTTCCTTGCATACCATGGTAATGAATTTCATTAATTCATTTAGTGATTTTTCCACAATTCTTCCCACTGTATCTCACGCAGGAAACTCCTCTTGCTTGTGTAGCATCCTGTTTTGCAATTTGGCTTCTCCCATCCTACTTGTGCTGCATCACTCTCCTCTTTCAATCCAACAATGCATTCAAACCTCAGGACTATGTGATCAATAGCTCTGAGGGGGCGCCTTTCATATGTGATGCCCCCAGTGAATGAATATAATCTACTCTTGCTGGTTCATCCTCTCTCTCTATTTCTGGCAGTGTCCCTAACATGTTGCTGTACCACCACTATCATAGCCCTCTATATTTCTGGTCCCCCATGTGGCTCCAGGTTTCCTCAGCCAGTCACCTTGTGAATGAAATCACCTGCAACTAGTAACTTTGCCTTGCCCATGTGAGCCCTTCTGGCCACCTCAGCTAGTGGGTCAGCTATTGCTCTGTTGAACTCATCATATTCTTCTCTTAGCCTCCTGCTATTCTGTGGTGGGTTGTACATCACTGCAATCACCACCTTGGAACCCCCAGTCTGAAGTGTTCCTACTTTTTAGTCTCTTGCTTCCCTTTTCTCCACTCCTTCCATCTCCTTAAAACTCCACTGATTTTGAATGAGCAGTGCAACTCCTCTACTCTTGTTCCCTCTATCTTTCCTCAGGATCTGATATCCAGTTGGATATCAGATCCCATGAGCTTGGGTGAAGTGAGTGCTATGAAGTTTTGGGATGCCTTCATGATTCTTTCATACTACTTCTCACACTGATTCATTATTCCATCTGCATTGGTGTACCAAAACTTAAGTTTCTTTTCCAAAACGGTATTTGGGGGGTGGGGGCTGGGGTGGATTTTGAGACCTGAGGATACTATGGGAGGCTGCTGTGAAGGTGGGTTTGTGTTGGAAATGTGGGGTTATGAGCGCTCCCACCTTTGTGGGTAGTTGTAGAGTTCTGTGGGTCGTTGTGTTTGCTGGTCCTAATGGGTCTGAATGCTCCTGTCTATCTCTATCCTCCTCTCTCTCTCTCTCTCTCTCTCTCTCTCTCTCTCTCTTGGCCCTTATGTCTTTGCATCCTCTGTAACATTGTGTCATTATCAAGGCACATCCCCCTGTGTTTTCCCTCCTTTAGCCATGTTTTCTGCTGCAGGATCCTGTTGTACACAGTTTCTCTCTCCTATTTAAAAGTTTATCAGCTCAGTTATGTCCTCTCCCACTTGTTTGATGGTTTTTTTCGTCTCTTTTCATCTCCCTGTCATCTTTCATATGTTTTCTCTTTGGCCTCCTCAAGCTTATGAATAAAACTGACCTCTTCCTCTCTTTTTCCATTGGTTCCCCCTCCACATCTCTGGATCCGATTAAGCAACACCAAGGCTGCTTCCTTTATTTCCCGGATCTCTCAGTAGATTGATAGTGCCCCTGCAGGGGATCTATCTCCTTCCCTACCTACAGTCCCCCCTCACTTACTGCTGTTCCTGTACCCACCGGCATGCCAGTTTTACTTCTCAACATTTCCTTGGCTTTCTAATGGCCTGAGAGAGCCTCTGCATAGGACTACTCTCCTCCCTTTCCCTCAGTCCCCGCACTGGATATTGGTGTTCCTGCCCTTGATGGCATGCCCATTCTGTTCTTTATTTGTGTATCCTGCCTCAGCATTTTCAGTTCATCTTCTTGGCTCTGTATCCTGGCCTCTGCAACTTCACCTTGAAGCTCTGACTTCTTGCTCTCTGAACCCATCTTCATTTTTGTGATAAACTCGCCTAGCCTCTTCTTCCAGTCTTGTTCCATCATTCTCTTGAGCTCTAACGTCCATTCTTCCTTTCCAAACAAATCTTCCTCAGTTTCCCTGGCACTTCATCCTCCTCCATGGGGTCCTATTTTATGTGATACACTAGTTACCAAAAAATGTGTGCATGTTGTGTGTGTGTATGCGTGCATGCGTGTGCACGTGTGTGTGTGTGTGTGTGTGTGTGTGTGTGTGTGTGTGTGTGTGTGTGTGTGTGTGTGTGTGTGTGTGTGTGTGTTCATGCATATATGGGTAAATGGGGGATGTCCCCAGCTAACAGTTTCTGTGTGTGAACACAATGTATACACACATTATGCGTGGGTTGGTCAGGTGTTCGACCTTCTGGAGTATGTGGGGGTCAATGGTTATATCTAAGGTGATAAGGAACCGTGTACTCACCTGTCATTGCAGGGGTCAAGTCACAGCTCTTGGCCCCACCTCTTCACTGGTCGCTACTAGGGCCTTACTCCCTGCTCCTTGAGCATTATTATACCTCTTCTTAAAGCTATGTATGGATCCTGCCTCCACTTCACTTTCGACTATTTCATTCCTGACAACTCTGTGACTTAAGATACGCGTCCTATCATCTCTGTGACTCATCTGATTGTATACACTTGGAAAATCAGAGGGATTAGTGCCAAACTCGAACACGAAAATCACTCCAATGAAAGCAAGACTCTGCAGACGATGCAACATCCCCCCAGTGAAAAGCAGGGGAGCCAATAGCACGATAAGAGACAACACAATAAGTGTGAGGGGCCCAAGACTGTTCATCTGTCTCCCAGCATACAAAAGACCCCAGGCTGTCGTCAAGAAGGCGCTGGACAGGCACCTAACGTCAGTACCTGACCAGCAGGACTGTGGTTTGTACATTGGGTTACTTGCAGCCAACAGTAACAACCTGGTTGATCAGGCCCTGATCAACTGACATCTGGTCAAACACCGGGCAGCGGGGGCGTTGGCCCTCGAAACCCTCTTCAGGTATACACAAAGCGCATCTGCTCCCTCTCTCGGAACCCACGGAGAGATGTTATCTGGCCCCATCGCCTTTGAGGTATATAGTTTGTTAGGCAGCCTCTTCACCTCCTCCACGGTTGTGTGTACTTGTCCAGCACTTGATGAAATACTCTACCACTTCGTGTTTCTGGAGTCCTTTCTGTCTCCACTATGAATACTTCTTTAAATCTCATGTTCGGCTCCTCACATCCTTCTCGCTCATTTGTTGTGAGCTCCCCTGATTCCTCAACCTGATTACCTGATCCTTTACAATTGTTTTTCTCATGATGTGGCTTTACAACAGCTTTGGGTAGGACTTGGCTTTCGCTGCTATGTCATTTTCATATTGTCGTTTAGTCTCCCTCCTTACCTGTGCATATTCATTTCATGCTTACCTGCTCTCCTTATTCTCCTGAATCCTATGCCTCCTATACTACTTCTGTGCTCTATTGCATTTGATTTTAATCTCTTCACCTCCAGGTGAACGAAGGGCTCGTCCTGTCCTTCTCGTTATATGTGTTGCCCTTGAGTACAAACCTCTCCTATGCTGCCTTGCAAATTGTCATATATTCTATCTCATTTACTGATTTCTCTGCCAGTTCTATGTCCCACTGAACTTCATACAGGAAGTTCCTCATGCCCATGTAGTCCCCTCTCTTGTAGTTTGGATTCATTCGTCCTGCCCTTCCTGCTTCTCTATCCACTTATAACTGTTGTCAAAACTCAGAATACCACGTGATCGCTTGCTCCGAGGACCCTTTTGTGTGTGTGTGTGTGTGTGTGTGTGTGTGTGTGTGTGTGTGTGTGTGTACTCACCTAGTTACTCACCTAGTTGAGGTTGCGGGGGTCGAGTCCGAGCTCCTGGCCCCGCCTCTTCACTGATCGCTACTAGGTTACTCTCCCTGAGCCGTGAGCTTTATCATACCTCTGCTTAAAGCTATGTATGGATCCTGCCTCCACTACATCGCTTCCCAAACTATTCCACTTACTGACTACTCTGTGGCTGAAGAAATACTTCCTAACATCCCTGTGATTCATCTGTGTCTTCAGCTTCCAACTGTGTCCCCTTGTTACTGTGTCCAATCTCTGGAACATCCTTTGTCCACCTTGTCAATTCCTCTTAGTATTTTGTATGTCGTTATCATGTCCCCCCTATCTCTCCTGTCCTCCAGTGTCGTCAGGTTGATTTCCCTTAACCTCTCCTCGTAGGACATACCTCTTAGCTCTGGGACTAGTCTTGTTGCAAACCTTTGCACTTTCTCTAGTCTCTTTACGTGCTTGGCTAGGTGTGGGTTCCAAACTGGTGCCGCATACTCCAATGTGGGCCTAACGTACACGGTGTACAGGGTCCTGAATGATTCCTTATTAAGATGTAGGAATGCTGTTCTGAGGTTTGCTAGGCGCCCATATGCTGCAGCAGTTATTTGGTTGATGTGCGCTTCAGGAGATGTGCCTGGTGTTATACTCACCCCAAGATCTTTTTCCTTGAGTGAGGTTTGTAGTCTCTGGCCCCCTAGACTGTACTCCGTCTGCGGTCTTCTTTGCCCTTCCCCAATCTTCATGACTTTGCACTTGGTGGGATTGAACTCCAGGAGCCAATTGCTGGACCAGGTCTGCAGCCTGTCCAGATCCCTTTGTAGTTCTGCCTGGTCCTCGATCGAGTGAATTCTTCTCATCAGCTTCATGTCATCTGCAAACAGGGACACC
Organism: Cherax quadricarinatus; assembly: GCF_038502225.1. Taxonomy (NCBI): domain Eukaryota; kingdom Metazoa; phylum Arthropoda; class Malacostraca; order Decapoda; family Parastacidae; genus Cherax; species Cherax quadricarinatus. The sequence continues at coordinate 353,492 of NC_091348.1, forward strand.
TCAGAGTCTATTCCTTCCGTCATGTCGTTCACAAATACCAGAAACAGCACTGGTCCTAGGACTGACCCCTGTGGGACCCCGCTGGTGACAAGTGCCCACTCTGACACCTCGCCACGTACCATGACTCGCTGCTGTCTTCCTGACAAGTATTCCCTGATCCATTGTAGTGCCTTCCCTGTTATCCCTGCTTGGTCCTCCAGCTTTTGCACTAATCTCTTTTGTGGAGCTGTGTCAAACGCCTTCTTACACTCCAAGAAAATGCAATTTTGTGTGTGTGTGTGTGTGTATGTGTGTGTGTGTGTGTGTCTGTGTGTGTGTGTGTGTGTGTGTGTGTGTGTGTGTGTGTGTGTGTGTGTTACTCAGTTGTACTCACCTAGTTGTCGTTTCAGGGGTCGAGTCACAGCTCCTGGCCCCCCTCTTCACTGGTCGCTACAAGATCGCACTTCCTGATCCATGAGCTTTATCATACCTCTTCTTGAAGCTATGTATGTCTCCTGCCTCCACTACATTACTTCCCAGACTATTCCACTTCCTGACAACTTTATGACTGAAAAAATATTTCGTAACATCCCTGTGATTCATCTGACCTTTCAGCTTCCAACTGTGACCCCTTGTTTCTGTGTCCCATCTCTGGAAGATCCTGTCTCTGTTCACTATGTCGATTCCTCTCAGTATTTTATATGTCGTTATCATATTCCCCCCATCTCTCCTGTCTTTCAGTGTTGTCACGTCGATTTCCCTTAACCTCTCCTCCTAAGACATGCGTCGCAGCTCCGGGAATAGTCTTGTTGCAAACATTTGCAATTTCTCTTTCTTCTCGTGCTTGGATAGGTATGGGTTCCAAACTGATACTGCATACTCCAATAAAGGCGTAACGTACACGGTGTACAGGGTCCTGAACGATTCCTTATTAAGATGGCGGAATGCTGTTGTTAGGTTTGCTAGGCGCCTGTATGCTCCAGCAGTTATTTGGGTGATGTGCGCCTTTGGAGATGTGCCTGGTGTTATACTCACCCCAAGATCCTTTTCCTAGATTGAGGTTTGTAGTCTCTGTCCCCCTAGACTGTACTCCATCTGCGATCTTCTTTGCCTTTCCCCAATCTTCATGACTTTGCACTTGGTGGAGTTGAACTCCATGATCCAATTGCTGGACCAGGCCTGCAGCCTGTCCAGATCCCTTTGTGGTTCTGCCTGGTCATCGTCCGATTGAATTCTTCTCATCAACTTCACATCTGCAAACAAGGACATTTTGGAATCTATTCCGTCATGTCGTTCACGAATACCAGAAACAACACCGGTCCTAGGACTGACGCCTGTGGAACCCCACTCGTCATAGGCGTCCACTCTGACACCTCGCCTCGTACCATGACTCACTGCTGTCTTCCTGGCAGGTATTCACTGATCTTTTGCAGTGCCTTCCCTGTTATCCCTGCCTGGTCCTCCAGCTTTTGCACTAATCTCTTTTGTGGAGCTGTGTCAAACGCCTTCTTACACTCCAAGAAAATGCAATCTGTGTGAGTACTCACCTAATTGTACTCACCTAATTGTGGTTGCAAGGGTCGAGACTCGGCTCCTTGCCCCGCCTCTTCACTGATCGCTACTAGGTCCTCTCTCTGCTTCCTGAGCTTTGTCATACCTCGTCTTAAAGCTATGTATGGTTCCTGCCTCCACTACATCACTTGTTAGGCTATTCCACTTCCTGAAGCCTCTATGACTGAAGAAATACTTCCTAACATCCCTGTGACTCGTCTGAGTCTTCAGTTTCCAATTGTGACCCCTTGTTTCTGTGTCCCCTCTCTGAAACAACCTGTCTCTGTCCATCTTATCTATTCCACGCAGTATTTTGTATATCGTTATCATGTTTTCCCTGGCGCTCCTGCCCTCAACTTTTCTTCGTAGGACACACCCCTGAGCTCCGGAACTAGCCTTGTTGCAAACCTTTGCACTTTCTCTAATTTCGTGACGTGCTTGACCAGGTGTGGGTCCCTAACTGGTGCTGCATACTCCAGTATGGGCCTGATGTACACAGTGTACAGTGTCTTGAACGATTCCTTACTAAGGTATCGGAACGATATTCTCAGATTTGCCAGGCGCCCATATGCTGCAACAGTTATCTGGTTGATGTGTGCCTCCGGAGACATGCTCGGTGTTATGGTCCCCCCAAGATCTTTCTCCTTGAGCGAAGTTTGCAGTCTTTGGCCACCTAGCCTAAACTCTGTCTGCGGTCTTCTTTGCCCTTCTCCGATCTTCATGACTTTGCATTTGGCAGGGTTGAATTCAAGAAGCCATTTGCTGGACCACGTGTCCAGCCTGTCCAGGTCTCTTTGAAGTTCTGCCTGATCCTCATCTGATTTAATTCTCCTCATTAACTTCACATCATCTGCGAACAGGGACATCTCTGAGTCTATCCCTTCCATCATGTCATTCACATATACCAAAAATAGCACTGGTCCTAGGACCGACCCCTGTGGGGACCCCGGTCGTCACAGGTGCCCACTGTGATACCTCATCTCGTTGTTGCCTCCCTATCAGGTATTCTCTGATCCATTACAGTGCCCTTCCTGTTATACGGAAGGGCACTGTGTGTGTGTGTGTGTGTGTGTGTGTGTGTGTGTGTGTGTGTGTGTGTGTGTGGTGTGTGTGGTGTGTGTATGGTGTGTGTGGCGTGTGTGTGTGTGGCGTGTGTGTGTGTGGCGCGTGTGTGTGTGGCGTGTGTGTGTGTGGCGTGTGTGTGTGTGTGTGGCGTGTGTGTGTGTGGCGTGTGTGTGTATGGGGTGTGTGTGTATCGTGTGTGTGTGTATGGTGTGTATGGTGTGTGTGTGTGTATATGGGGTGTGTATGGTGTGTGTGGCGTGTGTGTGTGTGTCTCGAGTGTGTGTGTGTCGGGTGTGTGTGTGTGTGTGTGGGGTGTGTGTGTGTGGTGTGTGTGTGTGTGTGGTGTGTGTGTGTGGTGTGTGTGTGTGGTGTGTGTGTGTGTGGCGTGTGTGTGTGTGTGTGTGTGTGTGGCGTGTGTGTGTGTGGCGTGTGTGTGTGTGTGTATGGTGTGTGTGTGTATGGTGTGTATGGTGTGTGTGTGTGTGTGTGTATGGTGTGTATGGTGTGTGTGTGTGTGTGTGTGTGTGTGTATGGTGTGTGTGTGTGTGTGTATGGTGTGTGTGTATGGTGTGTATGGTGTGTGTGTATGGTGTGTATGGTTTGTGTGTGTGTGTGTGTGTGTGTGTGTGTACAGCCTACTACTGGTTGTATTATAGTTTACCCTACAGCAAAGGCTTTCCAAAATTCATTCGGTTGGACGATCGCTAACTTTATTGAATTAAACAAAATTCACGTATTGTTTGCATATGAAAATATTGTTTTACGGTAGAAAAAGCACATTCGCTCCTTTGATATATATAAATTCATTGCACGTTTCATTTTGGAATATTTTTTTCAGTCCACGATACAATTTCCAACATGCTCCTATGAATGAAAACTTGTTAATGGCTTACATCAGGAAAGACTGTGACAAATATAGTGAGTATATACTCATTGCTTGAACAAACTACTGTGTATTATTTTAATAACGAAATGCCAATTAGTAATGGGCAAGGTTGTCTATGTGGTGACCGTTGGGAAGACTTGCCAAACACACAATGAAACTTAATATAACAAGTATCAGTTAAAATCTTTTGAAACTAATAATAAGAAAAGACTCCAAAAGGTTCCTGGAGATTCTTACAGGCACCTTGGTAACCGAAAAATCTTAGTGGACAAACACTTAACGGTGCTCTACGCTCGGTTGTACAACATAAGCCACACAGACCGGGTCAGGAGCACCTGCTGACTGGTGGCTATGGGAGAGATGAGTTTGCCTTGACATCTGCCGTTGTCTCGGCATCTACCCTTTTATTTCCCGGAATACAAACATGGCCAGAGCACCAACAGAACTCCACATTTTCCGGAAGTTTTGGACCACAAAGTGGACAGATTCTTAATATGCCAGAACACACAGAGCTCATTGGGAATCAGAGTCCACATGGCTCTGAGGTCCAACATAGCCAGGCTTAAAAACAACAACAGAAAGGATTGCAGGGAACTCTACAGAAAAGCCAACACCACCCATGCTCTCAGTAAATCGCTTTATTCTTGAAGCGTGAACGCAGTCATTCTCAGAGAAATTAGCCATACTTATCACCAGAGCTCGACACTTGGGAATCTCCGTTCACTGTCTACAAAGACGAACCTTAATTATTTCCAAGGAAGTCAGGGAGATAAACCAACGTCAGTGATTGTAGACACATCGAGGAAGCAATCTGGGATGAGGACCCACGTCTCAACACCTAACAACAGGAGAAGCCTCACACGACGAGTAAAAGGTTTTTGCTGTCTCTCCTTCACAAAAGATCACAGCAAAAGACGAGCTGATAGATGTATGCTGAAACCAAAAAAAGTAGCACAGGCCCAGCTCTTCGCAGTGGAGATCCAGGTAAAAAGCCCACCGGATTCAACATAGACTCAACTGGGCAAGTGCAGAAATCACCCATGCTAGGTGCTGAATAGAATTTAGCAACTGAAGCAGGGAAGAGTTGGCAGAGGACTAGATCTAGCAACCATACTCCAGTCAGAAACTACACAATGAAACTTTAAAGCTGAGCCCTATCTGCCGATCCTATCGCAGGTACCGTGGGAAGAGGCCTGACATGGGCCTCTCATGTAATAAAAAATAATTCTCAAGAATGTCAGCTGCCGCTAGTGGGGAAGGACCACGTTATGGAATAGCACATGGAGGGTAGGATGTCAAGGCTGGGACCCGGTAATATGAACATCCATCGTTTTCTAAGTGGGAAACCAGTAGCCGTTAGAAGCTGTTAGCTCTTGAGTTTCCAAGCTGTGCAATTTGGTGTCCAAGGGTCCACCTTGTATTTTCAAGATACAAGAAGTTCCTCAAGCGAACATACATAATTTACATCTGTAAACTACAACTACACCAACACATACGTATTCACGGGTGTAAATAAGAACACACAATCCCTTGTATCAAACAACACACACAATCCTCTCCACTCATTCTAGCATTTACGTAAACACAAACATGCACATCACACACATGGGCAACCACACGCACATTTCCACTCCCTCAAACTATTTTTCAGATTAAATTAGCTAGTATAAATAATGTATGGGAATTAAAGGCGTATTAATAAATAAATATTTTAAAAGATTTCTGAAAAAAGATTGAGACTGTGAGTTTAGAGGATTTAAAAGAAATCCTGCCTAAGAGCTGGAAGGATGTGTAAATTCTGAGAGACTTGTGGGTAAAAAATGAAACTTTCGTAAATTTTTGCTCGAAAGGTAAAAAGTACTCGTATATATTTTTTAAATAAAAAGACATAGGTGAATTTTCACGGAACTTCCTAACTCTCCTTCCCCCATCCCAACACTCCAAAAAAAAATCAAGGAAGAAGTAAAATATAACATCTTATGAGACTCGATCCTTTAACCAAAAAAAAAATATCTGAGTTTCTTATACAACGTTATGTTACGATATACGAATGTTAGCATATATGTTTACGTTGTAAAGTATACTTAAATATAATGACTGAATTGCTGCTTAACTATCCTGTAGTTCATCGTAATTAAACAATCTTCCATTTATGAATAAGTATTAGGTAAACAATTTATTTTTAAACTCTAGCTAAAACGTTTTACAGATTTATTATGACATATACCAAAATAATGAACTATTTCTTAATAAATATATCATCAGAGTAGTGGCCGAGCTGATGCAGTCACAGGAGGCAGCGAGTCCATCAGCTTCTGGAAACGATAATTATTATAGCGAGAATATGCAACGATACAGATATTTAATTCGGAAATTAATAATATAAATACAAATTAAACATTTTTACATCTAATACGAGCAAAAGTGTAATAATTATAATAAAATATACAAATAATTATAAAATAAACACATAATAATTATAAAATATACAAATAATTATAAAAGAAACAATCACAGTAGGAGTCCCACAGGGAAGTGTCCTAGGACCACTCCTCTTTCTCATCTACATCAATGACCTACCGAATGCATCACAGCTACTCAAACCCATATTATTTGCAGATGACACTACATACGTCTTCTCACACCCAAACCCAGTCATACTGGCCAACACTGTCAATGCTGAACTGCAGAAAATGTCTACCTGGACGATGACGAATAAACTTAACCTAAATACTGACTAAACCTATTACATTCAGTTTGGAACCAGAGCTACAAATGTTCCACTTAACATAACACTAAATGGATCACCCATCACAAGACTCACAGAGGGAAAATTCCTAGGAATCCACCTAGACAGGAGCCTCAAATTCCAGACACACATACAATAAATTTCCAAGAAAATCTCTAAGACAGTAGGCATACTATCAAAGATTCGGTATTATGTTCCACAATCAGCTCTCCTGGCACTGTATCAGTCACTCATCTACCCTTATCTCGCATATGGAATTTGTGCATGGGGATCAACAACATCAAATCACCTAAGGCCTCTAATAACCCAGCAAAAGGCTGCAATCAGAATGATAACAAATCCCCACTCTCAACATCATACTCCACCTCTATTCACAAGTCTACATTTACTCACCACAAAGAACATCCACACTTATTCATGTGCCTACTACATACATAGAATAATACACGCAAACATAAACCCTCCACTCAAACTTTTCCTCTTCAACCTTAACAGGACACACGACCATAACACATGACACAGATCTCTTGTTGATGTATTCCGTGTCCATATCACACATTGTAAAAACTCTATGCACGTAAAGGGCCCCAAAATCTAGAATTCATTACTAGAACATACTAAAGTAACCAGGCCTGAAAATCAATTAAAGACTTTTCTGAAAAACCGCTTACTCGCCCAGGACTAAATAATCAACGCTCATTATTTAACATTAATATAATTTTCCCAATTACTTAAATCTTAAAACTTCAAGACAAAATTGTTTCAAATACTCAATTGTGCTTCATACTGTAAATTGTTTATTGTATTTTTTACCACTGAACCTTTCATTGCTTGTTAATTTTAAGTTAATATTAAGCCTTCCCATAATGCTCTGCAAACAAGGGGCTTTTGGCATGTACACCCAGCTACTATGATTCCTTGTACAACTATGTATCATGTCCAAATAAACTCTATGAATATAATGTTTAAAAAATAATTCTAACACATGACACGTGGTATATACATCGAGAGGGAGTTTCAGGGGCCAACGCCCCCTTAGCCGGTCTGTGACCTGATAATGAGAAACACTTTGCAGATCATGTAATTTAAATTATATGAAAGTAATTTATCACTGTTGTTTATTGCTCTGTTATGAATTATAATTAAACCTTTCATAAATCTCTTTTAATATAAAAAAGACTTTAAGATTGAGTTTAATCATGGGAGTTGATTTAAAAATAACAAATATTATGGTCGATTTGGAAATAGATTATAAGGAATTCTATCAAGTCTTCGTAAATATGCTGATGAGTCTCTCTTTCTCTCTCTCTCTCTCTCTCTCTCTCTCTCTCTCTCTCTCTCTCTCTCTTTACACAGGGTTTGACAAGGTTAAGGATCCCTAGCTTTATTGACAAGCTATTTACAGGTTAAGGATTCCTAACTTTATTGGCAAGCTAAGAGCTGTTACCTACATCAGCTCATTTGAAAGCATTTTTATTGTTATGAGACATACAAGTAGGGAACAGGATGAAGTTGGAGCCATCTGTGGGCCAGCATTTTCATTTGATCAACTGACTTTATCTCGTTGACATCATTATGCTGTACGAATGTGTTCCATACTCGAGCCATCCTGGGTATATATGATCTCAGATGGAGTAATGTTCTGGAGAAGGGTACAGCCAGAGTGAAGTTGCTGCTTTCTGCCCATCTTGTGGCATAAAAGCTTGTTTCACGCTGTCCTCGAAGTGGATCCAAGTGTGGTACTATGACAATATTGGCCTTGTACATAACATTAAGGCCACCCACATCCCTCCTATGTTGAAGGCTCTGCTGAAATGACAGATCTATCCAGGATGGGTCCAGGCGAGAGATGAGACGTCTTGCTCTGTTCTCTACTTTGTCAAGCAGTCGCAGATGAGAGAGAGAGGGGGGGGGACAGGCAAACCAAGAAAGTGAAGCATACTCAAGGTGTGAGCGTACTTATGCCTCGTACAGAATCTTGCAACCCCTACTGTCAAACAGATGCGAGATACGGCGAAGTGCTGTAAGCTTCCTAGCTGCCTTGTTTGCAAGATTTACAACATGGTTCTTCATGGTTAGTTTGGAGTCAAATTTCACCCCAAGGATATCAACTTCTTCCCCAGGTGCCAACACTCCCATTCATCCTTACTACAGCACCAGCATTACCATCATGGAGATCATCATTTGCATTTTCTCAGGTGCAAATGTTACTTGCCATCTATTTCCCCAAGCTGATATCTCTCCAATCTGATATCCAGTCATTAGTTTCCTCATCACCATACTCTTTCCCATATTCACTTTTTTCTTCTTTTACATACTTTACCAAACTCATCCACCAACTTCTGCAGCTTCTCTTCAGAATCTCCCAAAAGCACGGTATCATCAGCAAAGAGCAACTGTGACAACACCCACTTTGTGTTAGACTATCTTTTAACCCCACAAATCTTCCCAACTCACCTTGCATTCACTTCTCTTACAACCCCATCTATAAAAATATTGAACAATCATGGATACATCACACATCCATGTCTAAGACCTACTTTTACTGGGGAATAATCTCCCTCTCTCCTACCTACTTCAACCTGAGCCTCACTATCCTCGGGAAAACTCTTCACTGCTCTCATTAACCTGCCTCCTATTCCATACATTTACAACATCAGCCTGTTACGCAGAAATGTGGGATACCTGGGGGCTACAGCCTTGTCTAAGGGAAAGGTAAAAGTTACACACATCTCAAGCATAAACAGGCCACCAAGGGCAATCCCAGTCAAAACAGAAAGCTCTAAACCAGTAAGTGTTGCTTCAATGGGTTGGTTAACAGAGGATTAGGTAAAAATCCCAGTTATGAAAATATATCTATTTATTCAACATAACACTATATACACACTCTAGAAACACCTTAATCCTAAACGCCCAAATGAGGGTACACAAGAAACAGCTAGCTGGAGGTCCAGCCACCATAACCACTAGGTCTAGTCAGCGCCAGGCCGTCACTACTCCACTACCAACCCCATTTCTTATTTCCTCACTCAATCCCACAGCACCCTGACCATGTCAGAGCCTAAGTAGGCATACAGGTACGCCATTGAAGAGCCTATGGCTTGGGTTAGCAAAACAAAAGGAGTACACAACTACAAACTTAGCTTAAACACACAGCAGCTCCGACGATAGCCTCCACACCATGCTGACTCCACGTGGCTGCCCCAAGCCACGCTTACTCCGCGCACCCAAACACCCTTGGAAAATAAATCCCTAACAGGATTTCTTTTTATAGTTACAGTTAGAGTACTTTACAGTGCCCCCAAATGCACATTATGAATTATAAAATTATTCTTTACAATTATAGCATTCATACTATTATGACA